>NW_027529630.1:1029268-1035026 GCF_008692635.1 Crocuta crocuta
CTTTCCCTGTCCCTCCAGCCTCCGCCGTTGGGGCTCTCCAGTCTGGCCCCGCCCCAACGGCACCATTTAACCCCGCCCCCCCCGTCTGTAGCCAGGCTCTGCTTGCCTACGCTTACTGAAAACTAGCTAGCAGCAACCTGCTTTAGTACTAGTAATGTTCGTCCTGTGGCGTCCTAGGAAAATTTGTCCACTTTTACTCTAGAATTGCTGAGTGATATTACACTTAACTTGTCTGTCCTTACTCACTCTGTTTCTTGTTGAGGCGCATGCATTCACATATGAGTCCTGGGGCGCCTGGGCGGCTCAGTTGGTTGAGCATCCAACTTTGGCTCAGGTCATGGTCTCACTTGGTGGGTTCGAGCTGCAGGACGGGCTCTGTGCTGGCAGTGCGGAGCCTGCTTGGGATCCCATCTCTTACCCTCTTTCTCTGCCCCGTCCGACTCGTGTGTGACTGTGTGTGTGTGTGTGTGTGTGTCTCCCGAAATAAATAAACTTAAAAAAATAGTTGAGTCCCTACTATATTCCAGCCTCTGCTAGAAGCTAGAGATAAATCTAGGAACATGATTCTGATTCCTGCCCCCAATAGACCTCACACTCCAGAAAAAAAAAAAAAAAAGACCGCACACTCCAGTGGAGAAGCCAGACTCTGCAGACCCGCAGTGGACTCACAGGTATTTTAGGATTGCCTGTCTAGTTCCAATTCTGCATTCGATATCATGTATGGGTTTGAGTGACTGACTAGTCAGCCTCAGGCACTGCTTTTGGGGAATTCAGCTGCCCTCTCCAGGCCTTGGCTGAATACATTAGTGATCAGCTTCGTCATCTCTCCCACTCGTTGGCTGATGCTTCTGTTCCGGTAACCTCTGACTCAGCCTCCCCTTCAGAGATCATGCCTTTTGGCAATGGCAGTCCTTCGAACCCAAACCCCATTAAGCTCCATCACCCACCAGCGTTTTCTAGCGCTATCATTCATCCACAGTTCCACTCCTGACCACACCGGATGTGTGAAGTTTAACAAGTCCTTTTCCCCCCACCTGGATTCAGTTTTGTCTTCAACCAGCTTTGTAAAGTATGCGGCCTTCCTCCTATCCTGGACTGATATGAGGATTTGATGAAACTACATGTTTAAGTGGTAGTGTACTGTATGTGGCAACATGATTATGTTTCCAAGCAGCTCTAGTTTTTATACAGTTTTCATTAAAAAGCAAAATTTGCTTCTTGGAACTGTCCACCTTTTTCATTCATTCACTCAACAAATACCTACTGAGTGCCTTACTGTATTCCTGTCACTAGTCTAAGTAGTGGGTATATAATAGTGAACAAAACAGAACCCCCCTCCCCCATCTCTTCATGCAGCTTCCATTCTAATGGGAGAGATAAACAACAAAAAAGATAAATAAAATATATAGTTTTAAGATTGCAGTAAGTGCCTAGGAGAAAAAATAAATCAGAGAACCAGGGAGGGGAGATGTTTTATTTTAGGTAGCGAGGCTAAGGAAGACCTTATTAGGAAGATGACTTTTGAATAAAGGTCTGAAGAAAAAAAAGGGGGAGGGCACTGTTCTGATATTTAGGAAAGAACATTTCAGAGAGAGATCAAGTACAAAGGGTTGAGAATGGCTGGAGCATAGTGGACTATGGTGAGAGCAATAGATGAGGACAGAGAGGTAGCAGGAGCCAGATAGTATAGCCTTGCAAGTCACAACAATGACTTTAGCTTTTACTCCATCTTGAGAATCCTGTGAAGGGTTTTGAGCAGAAGATCCACATGATCTGATTTACATTTTAACAGAGTTACTCTGGCTGTTCTATGAAGTATAGATTCAGGAGGGAGAGTAGTAGAAGCAGGGAGACCAACTGGGAGCCAATTATAATAATCCAGAGGTGGGAATGGGAAGTGGTTGAAATTTGAATATATTTAGACGGTAGGGACAAGAGATCTTTCTGACGGATTGGACGTAGAATATCAGAGGCAGAAAGGAACCAAGATGTTTGGATTGAACAAATGGAAGACCAGTGTTGCCATTTCTTGAGCTGGAAAAGACAAGGGAGATGCTGGGGGTTTTTTTTGGTGGAGAGGTGCAACTGTCTGGAGTTCCTTTTTGGGTGTGTGGAATTTGAAATGCCCATTAGAGTATACAGATGGTGAGAGGGCAGGAGGAGGAAGCGACAAGAGGTCTGAAAGTCAGAGGACAGATCTAGACTAGATATATCAGTTTGGGAGTTATCAGTACACAGATGGCATTTAAAGCCATGAGACTAAATGAGATCATCAAAGGAGTGACTGTAGATGGAAAATACTTTCCTTCAACATTCAGCATTTGAGGAAACTAGTAGAAGCAGCAAACCAGACTGAGAAGGAGGGCCTAATAATAATAATGATAATAATAAAGTAGAAAGGCAACAAACTGGGAGATATCCTGTAAGCCAAGTAAAGAAGGTGTATCAAGAAGGAGGTCATGCTCCACCTTTAGAAATAACCCCATCGACCCAATCAAAGGAGAGACACAGAGACTCGGAGCACAGTGAGGCAAGGCTTTAATCAACATTCTTGCAAGAGTGGGTGTCTGATGGACTGGCATGCTCAGGACAGTTACAGCAGACAATTTGTTTCCTAGCATGCAAGTCTCTCCCCTGGTTCCTCATTGGCTCTGGTACTACAGAGGTTACAGCATTACCCGGACATTGCCTATGCCCATGTAAGGCAAAAAGTAGTCTGACTGGAATAAATGGCCATTCCCTAAGGTGACGCAGAGACTTTTAGTCCCTCCTCCCTTTGTTCTTTGGCGCATGCTCATTGCAAAGCCCTGGAAAATAAGCCTGCAAAACAGAAAGGGGGAAGAAAAACCAGGAAGTAAGTGTCTAAGGGTTTGGGACTCTATTGTGTGTGCTTGCAGGTGGGTGGGTCATACATATTTCCAATAAGTTGTAAACCTATTGTTAACTAGACAGTACAGCTTTTATTTGGTATTTCTGAAAATGAATCATCTCCCTTCTCACATCTACCACAGCGTAGTTCTGTACAAATTGTGTTTCTGTTTGTTTCCCAAGCAGACCAGGAGCTCCTGAGGTCATAGACTTGAGTCGTTTCTATGTCTCCAGGACAAAGCCTGATGTCTCCCTCCTCCTGGATCCCTTCTCTGCTCTTCCTGTGGCCTGTGTCCCCATGAGTCTTTCTTCCTGCTTCTTTTCCTTACAGGATCCCTACTGCCAGCACGCTTTGCCTCTCATGCTTCCTGACAACCCTGGCCTAGTGGAAATTCCTACTCTAGAGTTTCTTACCAAGGTCTGTAGCCAGGTTCAATAAGCCAGGGTGACTGGTTAGTTCAGGGGAGAGGAAGAGGGAGTGGGAGAAATAGAAATTTTGTGTGGTTCCCTATTTTTGGCTTGCGTAACTCAGTCAATGATGGTGACATTTGTTTTACATTCATTATTCATCATTTAACCTTGCCAAGTGCTTAACTTGCTTTCATCAAGGATAATAAAACTAAGACTCTGAGAGGTTAAGAAATTTGTTTCATATTCCTTCATTTGTTCCACTGTTTGGTAAACATTTACTGAGTACCAAGCAAAAGTTAGACACCATGCTAGGCCCTACAGAAAGAGCAATGAATCAGAAATTATCCCCATCCTGGAGAAAAACATAGTCCAGTGAGGATTAAGACAATTATAGGAGAGCATAGGAAATGTTAAAATCAATATATGCAGAGAAGAAGGAGAGATGAATGGGTTCTGGAGAGATTGAGTTTAGACTTTTGTTTCAGAAAAGGAAACATTTGAGAAGGCCTTGAGGGATGAATAGGAGTTTACCTGGTAGACAAGTGAGAAAAGGAACTGTACAAAGAGGCATTATTACCTTTAAGGGTATGGAGCTGGGGGCGCCTGGGTGGCTTAGTCGGTTAAGCGTCCGACTTTCGCTTAGGTCATGATCTCGCGGTTTGTGGGTTCGAGCCCCGCGTTGGGCTCTGTGCTGACTGCCAGCTCAGAGCCTGGAGCCTGTTTCAGTCTGTGACTCCCTCTCTCTCTGACCCTCCCCTGCTCACGCTGTCTCTCTCTCTGTCTCCTAGAAATAAATAAAACATTAAAAAAAATTTTTAAAAAAAAGGGTATGGAGTTGAAAGGAGATGATGAGGGGTGCCTGGGTGGCTCAGTTGCTTATGCATCCGACTTTGGCTCAGGTCATGATCTTGTGGTTCGTGGGTTCGAGCCCCGTGTCGGGTTCTGTACTGGCAGCTCAGAGCCTGGAGCCTGTTTCAGATTCCATGTCTCCCTCTCTCTCTGCCCCTCCCCAGCTCATGCTCTGTCACTCTATGTCTCAAAAATAAATAAACTGGAAAAAAAATGAGATGATGATATGTTTAAAACTTATTTTTTTTAATGTTTTATTTATTTCTAGGAGACAGAGAGAGAGACAGCGTGAGCAGGGGAGGGTCAGAGAGAGAGGGAGTCACAGACTGAAACAGGCTCCAGGCTCTGAGCTGGCTGTCAGCACGCGGGGCTCGAACCCACGAACCGTGAGATCATGACCTAAGCGAAAGTCGGACGCTTAACCAACTAAGCCACCCAGGCGCCCCAATGATGATATGTTTAGATAACAGTAAAAATCCTTTTGGGCAAAACTAGGTATCCGAGGAGAGAGAAAGAGAGATGAGAAAGAATGTTAGGGGAACTCAGATGGGAAGGGCTTTGATGGCCCTGAGATTGAGTAGACAGGATGGGAGCTAGGCATCCTGGGTCTTACCTTGACCCTACTGTGACTTGCTGGGGACCCAGGCAGATTCTACTTGATATCCCAGCTTCTGTTTTCTCTAACATAATATCCCAAACATGTCTCCAGATCTAATGTAAGTCCCTAGAAGATACTTCCCAGACCTGGCTCTCTGTCCTGAGATACTACGTGCTCCTTCATTGTGTTTTACACAAACCAGCCCTGAGCTGAGAGTAGGAGGTAGGACAGGGATTTCTCAACAATCAGAAATAAGTCCAAAGCACATAGGCTGGAGAGGAAAATTCATGGCTCTGTGCAGAGAATTCTTCAGGATCCAGGAAGACACAAGAGCCAAGTGATGTGAATACAATAGCTCCCTCCAATTTGTTCCTGAAATGTACAGAGTGCATTCCTGCTTCAGGGCCTTTGGGCTTACTGTTCCATCTGTCTGGAACACATCCCTCTTGCAGTGTAAACTCTGACAGTTGGTTTCTTTTCTTTTTTGTAATGCAAGTGCCTGACTTAAGCTTTGATTATTGAGGCATCCAACTGACAGCCATTTCTAATAAATAGTCAGGCCACCTCCCCTCCACCAAGGCTTCTTTGTTTTAGGAATTTTGCTGATTTTGGTAACTGACCACTTTGGGCCACTTGTTTGTTCTCTTCCCCCACTTCAAATTCTCACTCTTAAGTTTTAAATCTTTTTTTTTTTTTATGTTTTTATTTATTTCTTAGAGAGAGAGAGTGTGTGAGCAGGGGAGGGTCAGAGAGAGAGAGAGGCACAGAATCTGAAACAGGCTCCAGGCTCTGAACTGGCTGTCAGCACAGAGCCCGACGCGGGGCTCAAACCCACAAACCGTGAGATCATGACCTGAGCCGTAGTCGGATGCTTAACCGACTGGGCCACCCAGGCGCCCCTTAAGTTTTAAATTCCCCAATAAAGACTGAGCCCTCAGGAGCAACTGGGTGGCTCAGTAAGTTAAGCATCTGACTTTAGCTCAGGTCATGATCTCATGGTTCATGAGTTCAAGCCCCAAGTTGGGCTCTGTG
>NW_027529630.1:1035095-1037748 GCF_008692635.1 Crocuta crocuta
TGTTTTTATTTATTTCTTAGAGAGAGAGAGTGTGTGAGCAGGGGAGGGTCAGAGAGAGAGAGAGGCACAGAATCTGAAACAGGCTCCAGGCTCTGAACTGGCTGTCAGCACAGAGCCCGACGCGGGGCTCAAACCCACAAACCGTGAGATCATGACCTGAGCCGTAGTCGGATGCTTAACCGACTGGGCCACCCAGGCGCCCCTTAAGTTTTAAATTCCCCAATAAAGACTGAGCCCTCAGGAGCAACTGGGTGGCTCAGTAAGTTAAGCATCTGACTTTAGCTCAGGTCATGATCTCATGGTTCATGAGTTCAAGCCCCAAGTTGGGCTCTGTGTTGACAGCTCAGAGGCTGGAGCCTGCTTTAGATTCTGTATCTCCCTTTCTCTCTACCTCTTCCCTGCTCAGGCTCTGTCTCTCTCTCTCTCAAAAAGAAATAAATTAAAAGACTGAACCCTCAAAACCCTAGGCCCCCACCATCAACCCCAATAAAAGCAGAACCCCAGAACCCCAGGCCCATATGCTCTTTCTATGGTGACTTTCCTAAAGATCCATGCAGGCTATGTGCTTGTTTCCTCCAAGATATCACAAATCCAGAACCCCTCAGCATTCCCCTGAATGGGGCAGAACTAGAAGCACACTTCTGGAGGCATCCCTGCCACTCAGGGTTATTGAGGTTATTGAAGTTCATTGGTTATTGAGGCCTCCAAGGAGGAGGAAGAGGGAAATGGGAAGTCAATGGCACCAGAATCCCCCCTGTACTCATACTTCTCTTCTCCTTCAGATATTTACTGCCTAGCCCCATGCCATCTTTCCATCACAGTGATCACTGCTAAGGCTCACGTTGATGGAAAGACCAAGGTGAAGCCCATCTCCTGCTGCACAAAATGAGCATGGTCCAATGGCTTTATCCTTTTTCATGACCATAATGACCCAAGTGACTCCCTCTTCATTTCCATTCCTGAAGAGGCCCGATTTGACCTCAAGTCCACAGAATTATTTTTACAGGCTGCTCCTCTGATTACAAGCCAGTGCCACTATATTTTATTGGGACTATCAAAACCATCCAAAAGGCACTAAAACTCCAGGGAGAAAACTTACATTCTTTCTCAGTCCCTTGAAGATGTAAATCTCACCATGTCTTTGAAGTGTAAACACCCCAGGAGATAACTTAAGTTTTCTTGTCAAGGACAAATACAAATCTTTAAAGTCTTCACAAATATTAGTAAAAAGCTTCAGCCATTGGAGCAGGCAACCTTAACCTGTTCCATCTGTCAACTGGGATGCAACTTTTTTTATAAACTAGTGACTTTTATATTATTGTACTTGATCCGTGGCTAAAATTTTGCGACAGTGTCTCTGTATATCTTTTCATGTTTATGTATGTCTGTGGATATATGTTCTGTACATGTGGGGGGGTTTTTCTCTTTCTACCTCCAGATGGTATTGCCAAAATTAATTGATAGGAGTTCTGTGTAACTGGCTTAAAAATGAGCACTTATGAATTAAGTATTCTTACAACTCAGAAATACAGAAACTAACCTAAATGTCTTTCAAGTTCACATGATCCGGGATAATCTTTGTTAAATAAAAGCTAGTTTAAGTTTGATTTAATTAAAATCAGTATGTCTTCATACTGGGGCACCTGGGTGGCTCAGTAGGTTGAGTGTTCGACTTTGGCCCAGGTCATGATCTCACAGTTTGTGGTTTCAAGCCCTGTGTCAGGCTCTTCTGACAGCTTGGAGCTTGGAACCTGCTTTGGATTCTGTCTCTCTCTCTCTCTCTCTTTTTCTCAAAAATAAATAAACATTCAAAAAGAATTGTTTTAATGTCTTTATTTTATTTTGAAGGACAAGACAGAAAGTGAGCAGGGTAGGGGCAGAGAGAGAGGGAGACGCAGAATCTGAAGCAGGCTCCAGCTTGAACCCATGGACTGTGAGATCATGACCTGAGCTGAGGTCAGCCACTTAACCGACTGAGGCACCCGGGTGCCCCTAAAAATTTTTTTTTAAATCAGTATGTCTTCAGAGTTATCAGCATTAACTATAATGCAAACATACAACTTTTATTCTACTTGGGTTTATTAGTCAAATTCATGTTATCTCTAATACAAATTTTGTCAGGAAAACAGTAGCTTGGGATGGCTGGCTTTGTCTAGTGTTTAATGAAGTGTTTTGGGGTAACCTAAACATAATTGTTGGGAGCAAGTGATTTAGATAGATGTAAGTGGGACAAGAGTTTTTAGGTGAACCTTTCATCAATAATGATATCTTGTAGCATGTCTGCTGTCTACTTAAAAATAGTTTCATGGGGCACCTGGCTGGTTCAGTTGATGGAGCATGCAATTCTTGATCTCAAGGTTATGGGTTTGAGCCCCATGTTGGGTGTGGAGATTACTTTAAAAAAATAAAATCTTAAAAAAAAGTTTCCCAAATCTTTGGTAACTTTCAGCATTATAATTTTGCTAAGTTAAAAAAAAAAAGAGGGGTGCCTGAGTGGCTCAATCGGTTAAGCATCCAACTCTCGATTTTGGCTCAGGTCATGATCTCAAGGTTTGTGAGTTCAAGTCCCACATTGGGTTCTGCACAGACAGCTAGGAACTTGCTTGGGATTCTCTCTCTCTACCCCTAGTCTCTCCTCCCTCCCCCTCCTCTG
>NW_027529630.1:1042346-1093990 GCF_008692635.1 Crocuta crocuta
CGCTGGGCAGCTTGTGTGTATGTGTGCTTTCTCTCTCAAAACAAATAAATAAATTTAAAAAAAAGAATTTGTCTAACTTAAATTAAATGATGGGAATTCATTGAATGTCTAGATTATTTCTAAACAAGATGAAATACTGAAACACTAATTATTCTTTTTTTAAATTTTTAAAATGTTTTTTAAAAAATTTATTTCTTAGAGAAAGAGACAGCATGCTGAGCAGGGGAGGGTCAGAGAGAGAGGGAGACACAGAATTTGAAGCAGGCTCCAGGCTCTGAGCTAGCTGTCAGCACAGAGCCTGACACGGGGCTTAAACCCATGAACCATGAGATCATGACCTGTCCTGAAATCAAGAGTCATATATTTAACCAACTGAGCCACCCAGGCACCCTGTGAAACATTAATTTTTACACAAGTCTAAGTTTACCTGCTTTTGACCTCTCATTACGGAAGAACTAAAGATATCTGAGTCTGTTAGTAAACATGTCTTGTGTCACATTGAAAAATTGTGTTATGGGGAAACGTGTGTTATGAAGAATTGTTAAATGTATTCGCAAATTTGCCAATCTGAAGAATGCTGGCATAACAGTTCACAACTGCTTGCCTTTTCATTTTCACTAAAATTTCTGGTTTCTAAGTGTTAAGAATTCTATAATATATGTAATTAAAGTTACTAGAACTAATAAAGGAAACAACTCTGTATGCAAGGAAAGTAGGATATGTTTTTGGCTAAGAGAAGGTATGAAGTATGAAGATGCATTTTTGCTAAGGAAAAAGAAAGTAAATTTGTCCTAAAAAAAAGAAAAACTGGTTATTTCATAATAGGAAAGAGGAAAATAAATCACAAATACCAAACTTCCCCAAATCAATTTTTTTTAAGTTTTATTTATTTTCAGAGAGAGAGCATGAGCAGGGAAGGGCAGAGAGAAAGAGGGTGGGGGAAAGAGAATCCCAAGCAGGCACCACGTTGTCAGTGCAGAGCCATACACAGGGCTCAATCTCACGACTTGTGAGATCATGACCTGAGCCGAAATCAAGAGTTGGACGCTTGAACCACCCAGGCACCTCCCAAATCAAATTCTAAATGAATTTTTTTTATTTGGAAGTACCTTTGGGATTTTCTAATGGGCACCTGGAACATCTCAAAAGATGTTCTGTATAAAAAAAGACATTAAGGGGCACCTGAGTAGCTCAGTCGGTTAAGCCTCTGACTCTTGATCTTGGCTCAGGTGTAGTCATGTGATTCATGGGTTTGAGCCCTGCATTGCGCTCTGCCCTACAGTCTGGAGGCTCCTTTAGATTCTCTCTCTGCCCCTTCCCCCACTCATGTGAGTGTGCACATGCATGTGTGTCCACTCTCTCTCTCAAAATAAATAAACAAACATTTAAAAAAAGACATTATAAAAAAAGAGGGGTGCCTAGATGGCTCAGTATGTCGAGTGTCTCAGTCTTGACTTTTGGCTCAGGTCATTATCTCAGGGTCATGAGACCGAACCCTGCTTCTGGCTCTGTACTGAGCATAGAGCTTGCTTTAGATTCTCTCTCTCCCTCTGCCCCTCTCCCCTGCTGTGCTCTCTCTCTCTCTCTCAAAGAAAATAAGTAAAAAAAATAAAAAATTAAAAAATAGAGGAGTCTGGGTAGCTCAGTTGGTTAGGCATCTGATTCTTGATCTCAGCTCAGGTCATGATGTCATGGTTCATGAGTTCTAGCCCCATGTCAGGCTCTGCACTGATGGTGAGGAGACTGCTGGTGATTCTATCTGTCCCTCTCTCTGCCCCACCTCTGCTCATATTTGTTCTCTCTCTCTCTCAAAATAAATAAATAAACTTAAAAAAATAGAAAAAGACATTAAATGAATTGGGCTTATTTGATGTGTTAAATTACATGGAAGCCTGCCAAGTAAGAAATAATGCTAAACTTTCTTCATGGATATTCTTGTATGAATATATGTTACTAATAACTGTTCCAGAAATTATATGAAATTCCTAAAAGTGCACTATGTAACATTATCAGTCATAATTCCAGTTACCATCTTAACATGTTGCATATCACAGAAATAACCAAATTTCCTTGTCAATTTCATTAAACAGAACTCTCATCAAACTTTTAACTATGGGCATTTTTTAAGGTTTACTTATTTGGGGAAAAGAGAGAGAAAGAGAGAGCAGGAAAAGGGCAGTAAGAGATGGGGCAGAGGATCTTAAGCAGTCTCTGAGCTGACAGCAGAGAGCTTGATGCGGAGCTCAAACTCACAAATTGAGAGATCATGACCTGAGCTGAAGTTGAACACTTAACCTACTGAGCCACCCAGGTGTCCCTTAACTATGGACATTTTTATGTCTTTTTTCATTTATAGGAAGTTATTGTTTTTCTCTGATTCTTTTGCAAAAGTGCCTCATCTTTGAAGAGATTCATGGAAAGGACTCTGACAAGTATAGGTTTCTGATAACTTTCAGATCATACCACTGAACAAGGTAAGAATTTACAGAACTCTTATGAAAAGCTGGATTCATAAAACTGTAACAGAACATCAAGATCAAGAATTAATTACATATGGGCACACCTGGGTGGCTCAGTCTGTTAAGCATCTGACTCTTGATTTTGGCTCAGGTCTTGATCTCACAGTCATAAGATGGAGTCCTGAGTTGGGCTCTGTGCCTACAGCATGGAGCCTGCTTGCGATCTCTCTCTCTTTCCCTCTCTTTCTCTGCCCCTCCCCTTCTTGTGCTCTCTCTATCTTAAAATAAATAAGTTAAAAAAATATTCTACAACATTATCCAAATCTTTGAAGAGATTGCTAAACTCTTGTGATCACTAACCTGTTCTCATGGCTAGATAAAGAGCCAGGTCACCTCCCCAATAACTGAAACTCTTTTGTTTTAGAGATCTTGGTTGATTTCCACTGACCATTGGGGCCACTTGTTTTTTCTCTTCTCACATTTTAAATTCTCACCTTATTTAATTAATTTATTTATTTTTAAGTAGGCTCCATGACCAACACGGGGCTTGAACCCACAAGCCTGAGAATGAGCGTCACATGCTCTACCAACTGACCCAGCCAGGTGACCCCTGATTTTATGTTTTAAATTCACCAGTAAAGAGTGAAACTATGAAACCCTAGGCCCCCACCCATGACCCCAGTAAAAGTGGAACCCCAGGCCTGTGTGCTCTCTCTCTACCTATGACCTTTCTGGGTGGTACCAGGTATGTTGTGTAATCTCCAGGTTCTGTGAGTAATAAATCTTTTTTCAAAGTTTGCTGATGGTTATTGCTAAAAGGCATCTTACATTCATAATAGGAAGCACAAGGGTCAAGGCCAGTCCACCACAACATTGCTTCTTGATAAGCTGGGACTGGTACAAGACACCCCTCCATATCCATGGGGAACCTTTCCTTACTTCACTGTGGCCTCTGCCCAGATATCACCTTGTAGATCTTTCCTATATAAAATAACCCCTGCAGGGTGTCTGACTCTTGATTTTAGCTCAGGTTATGATCTCACAGTTCAAAACAAATAAACTTTAATAAAATAAAATAGCCCCTCCTCTATCATTCTCTATTCCCTTACCCTGCTTCATTTCTCCATAGCATCATCACCATGTACCTCTTCATTTGTTTTCTCTTGTCTCCCCTCCCTCACTGGAATGTTAGCTCCATTGAGAGCAAGGACTTTGTCTTGTTCAATGTTGTAGCCCTGGCAACTAGAACAGCCTAGCACATCATAGATACTCAGTGACTCTTGAACTGATTAACTTTTTTAATGCTTATTTATTTTGAGAGAGAGCAAGGGAGGGGCGGGGGAGAGAGAGAATCCCAAGCAGGCTCTGTACTGTCAGCACAAAGCCCATCATGCAGCTTGAATTCAGACCTGTGAGATAATGAGCCAAGATGAAGAGTCGATGCTTAACCGACTGAACCACCCAGGCGCCCCTTGAACTGATTTATTGAATGAATCCTTACTATGACCTTGCTGGTCCAAGGCACCATCATCCCAGGCCTGGACTCCTGAAGTCTACCTGATCAACCCACCTGCTCACATCCAATCCCTTCTGCCCACATCAGCCAGGAGATCTTTCAAAACTGCCAACTGAATCATGTCACTCCTCGGATTAAAACTCTACAATGACCAAATAATCTGATCATCCCTTGCAGTGATGAGAAAGTCTATGGAAATAGTTTGTTAATTCTGTAGAATTAACTGTTATTTGACTGTACTAAGACGATAAGCCAGGGGTGCCTGGGTGGCTCAGCTGGTTAAATGTCCGACTTCGGCCTAGATCATGGTCTTGCAGTTCCTGACTTTGAGCCTTGTGTCAGGCTCTGTGCTGACAGCTCAGAGCCTGGAGCCTGTTTGAGATTCTGTGTCTCCCTCTCTCTCTGCCCCTCCCCCACTCATGCTCTGTCTCTTTCTCTCTCTCAAAAATAACTAAACATTAAAAAAAGATGATAAGGCAAATTATTTCTCAGAGCCTGGAAAAGGCAACACTAACTATCACAGTATTACCAGTTGTCTTTGGCTGCACCATCTCCTAGCTTTGTGGTTTATTGTTGCAGGCAAGGTGGGGTGTTAAACTAGGGGATGACGGTGTGATGAGGATATTTGCGTAGTGTCAAAGTATTTTCCCACAAAATACTGATTACTCATAAAGAGAAAACTAATAACTACATGGAGAGAAACCACCTTAACCAAATGACTGCTAGCAATCGGACATGTTGCACATCACATACCCTTTGATATGATACACTCAGAAAGGGCCACCACTTCTCTGATTTTCGGGCCAAAATTTACTTTGGTTATGTAAGACGACAACATTTGGGGAACATGGATGAAAAGTATATGGGAATTTTCTTTACTACTTTTGTACTTTTTTTATAAGTCAAAGATTATTCCAAAATGAAAAGTTAAAAAATCAAAGAGGATTTAGTGGCTTAATAGCTATCTTATTATATTTCAAGATTTTTATGAGTCAGTAATTTGGGCAAGACTCGGATGGATAATCCTTCTGCTCCATGTGGCAGTGGCTGGGTAGCATTTAGCTTATGGCTGGGCTGGTCTTGAACATCCAAGATAGTTTTACTCACGTGCTTGGCACTTGGGCAGGGGTTGCTGGAAGGCCATCCTTCCTAGGACCCCTCTTTTCCATGTAGTCCGTGGGCTTCTCAATGTGGCCCCTCCAGCAGGATAGTCAGTCTCCTTGCATAGTGGCTCAGGGATCTAAAATCTAATCTACCAAGAGACAGGAGATAGAAGCTGTTAGTCCCTGCCCCAGTCAGTTGGGCTGCTGTAACAAAATACCACAGACATGGTAGAGAGCAGAAAAAAGCAAGCTCTCTAAGTAACTCTTATAAAGGCACCAATCCCCACACCCTAATCACTTCCCAAAAGTCCTGCCTCCCAATATCATCATCACATGGTGGGGGGCAGGTAAGGGTTCAACATATGAATGTTGGGAGAGACACAAACATTCAGTCCTTAATCCCTAAGGCCTGGAGCTAGAAACTGGCAAAGCATCAGTTTTACCATATTCTCCTGGTCAGAGCGGTCACAGAGCCTGTCAACATTCTAGGGGAAGGGTCAAAGACCTCACTCCTCAATCGTCAATCGTCAACAGTCAAAGAATTTGTACTCTTCTTTAACCCCTCCTCACAGGAAAGGGCTTTTTCCCCTCCATTGCACAGGATTAGATTAATCATAACCTTTGTTTCTCGGCATGCTCTCAGCATTGGTCCAGGCATGACCACCTTTGTATATTTATTTACGTCTTTGCTTAGCTTTTTTCAAAAAAGCAATGGAAATCTTATGTTTTCCCTTTCTGCATAATTTATGATTTGTATATCTGCTTGATAACACGGCTAGGAAGAACTTTTTTTTTTTTTAATATTTTTATTTATTTCTAGGAGAGAGAGAGAGACAGTGTGAGCAGGGGAGGGTCAGAGAGAGAGGGAGTCACAGACTCTGAAACAGGCTCCAGGCTCTGAGCTGGCAGTCAGCACAGAGCCCGACGCGGGGCTCAAACCCACAAACGGCAAGATCATGACCTAAGCGAAAGTCGGACGCTTAACCAACTAAACCACCTAGGCACCCCACGGCTAGGAAGAACTTCTGATGAAACATCTAAACTTATCTCTAGTTGCAAGCGGGTAACATGATACCTTTCTTTTTTTTTTTTTTTAAATGTTTTATTTATTTCTAGGAGAGAGAGAGAGAGACAGCGTGAGCAGGGGAGGGTCAGAGAGAGAGGGAGTCACAGACTGAAACAGGCTCCAGGCTCTGAGCTGGCAGTCAGCACAGAGCCCGACGCGGGGCTCAAACCCACAAACGGCAAGATCATGACCTAAGCGAAAGTCGGACGCTTAACCGACTAAGTCACCCGGGTGCCCCAATACCTTTCTTTTTAAAATATTATATTTCCTTTATTTGCATTATTTGACAAAACTTAGCAGAATTGGAAAAAAATTGTACAGTCTAAGAGGTTTCAAGGGAAAGAAGCGCTGAAGGCTGTTCTCAAAAGTAAGCTTAGAATGTGTTTTCTCAGCTAAATTTCCTAGAGATAAGGCAACAAAATAAGACCATGTATCTGGAGATAGCATTACAGTAAAAAAATGCATGGGCTTTGTAGCTAAATCAGCTTGGGTTGAATCCTGACTCTTCTTTTTAGCTGTTTGGGAATTCACCTAACTCCCAAGGCCTCAGTTTCCTCATCTGTAAATTGGGAGTAATAAGGTTGACATCACAATGAGTTGTGGGAGTTGCAGACATAACAATGTAAGTAAAGTGTCCATTGTTCTAACGGGGGTAGAGTAGTTCTCAATGTATGATGACTGGTGTGATTCTGTAATTTGTGTTTAGTAGGCTACAAAATGCTTTCATTTACACCTTCAACGTTCTCCTAAGAGAAGGAAAACAGATACATGTCCCAGTTTAGGGAATGAAGGTACCAAGACCAGCAGCACAGTGAAGATCTCAGGCTGGTTTGCAGGCTGGTTCAGGAGTGCTGCTGACCATGGTCTGGCACTCAGCAGGGATGGAGCCCGGAGCGGGCACATGGGGTAAGGTGAGCATCTCATAACCAGACTCCGACCTTGTCATCATAGATACACCGTGGCAGGACCACGTGCTGAGACCAAACTGAAACCACAGACCTTGCCACAGGACAGGCACTCCACTAGTTGCATAAGTGATGACAGGATTTCAAGGTTTTCCCAAAATCATAATCATCAATACACATTATAAAAAAAAAAAACAGGGTCAATACCATCTGTCTCCTTGCTAGCAACCAACTTTCCTGTCAGCAATAATGTCTGAGAAATAGACTAAGGGTCAAGAACCTTTGACTTGAAAAGATGAACTTTTCTTCCTTAACTTTCTTTTTTTTTAATTTTAATGTTTTATTTATTTCTAGGAGAGAGAGAGAGACAGCGTGAGCAGGGGAGGGTCAGAGAGAGAGGGAGTCACAGACTGAAACAGGCTCCAGGCTCTGAGCTGGCAGTCTTCCAGCTGCCCCTCTTCCTTAACTTTCTGTTTCTTAAGGATTTTATTTTTGAGTCATCTCTACACCCAGCATGGGGCTCAAACTTACAACCCTGGGATCAAGAGTTACATGTTCCACTGACTGAGCCGGCCAAGTGCCTCCTTTCTTAACTTTTTTATAACGGTTAAAGAAAGGGTTTTTGCCATTGAGGGCATTTTAATTAATTTCAGACCATAGCAGGCATAAAGAAGTACTTGAAGGTTATGCTATCAGCTGTGACAGTAATACTCAAGTGTGTAGGTGCGGATAACTTGGCTTCATGAGGTTTTTGTTTGTTTTGTCAAAGGCATAAACATATATTAAGGGGCGCATGGGTGGCTCAGTCAGATAAGTGTCTAAGTCTTGATTTTAGCTCAGGTCATGATCTCACGGATGGGGAGATGGAGCCTCACCTCGGGTTCTGCACAGACAGCGTACACACTGCTTGGGATGCTCTCTCTCCTCTCTCTGTCCTTCCCCCACTTGTGTGGGCATGCACTCTGTTTCCTTCTCTCTCTCTCTCAAAATACATATATAGACTTAAAAAAGACCACACAAATGTATAGAGAAGCTACCCCAAAAAGGCAAAGTGTAGAACAGTATGCTCTCATTTGTGCACCAAAATGGAACCTGCCTTGAACAATGCAGGTGTCAAGAGTGCTGACACTCTCTACCTCACTGCACAGTTGAAAATTGTCATGTTAGGGGTGCTTGAGTGGCTCAGTTGGTTGGGCATCCGACTTCGGCTCGGGTCATGATCTCACGGTTCTTGAGTTCGAGCCCCACATCAGGCTCTGAGCTGACAGCTCAGAGCCTGGAGCCTGCTTCAGATTCTGTATCTCCCTCTCTCTCTCTGCCCCTTTCCCACTCACGCTCTGTCTCTTTCTCTGTCTCTCTCTCAAAAATAAACATTTAAAAAAGAAAATAAAATCTGTATGAGACTTTTGACTCCCCTAAAACCTAACTACTAATAGCCTGCTGTTGACTGAAGCCTTTCCAGTAACATAAACAGTTGATTAACACATAATTTGTATGTTATGTGTACGGTATGCCATATTCATACAATAAGGTAAGCTAGAGAAAAGAAAACGTTATTAAGACAATGCATTTACAGTACTGTACTGTTTATCTGAAAAAATCTGTGTTTAAGTGGACCTGTGCAATTCAAACCCATGTTGTCCAAGGGGTCAACTGCATATGGCATAAATGCACAGAATTTCTCTGGTAGTATTACCCAGGGACCTAGGACTAATGGTGGCCTTGTGTTCACATTTCTGCAAACACATCTATAGTATCCATAACTAATCCACAGCATTATTTTATAAACATCCTTGTTACTGAAATTTACATAACAGTACCAAATCAGATGCATCATTCTGTGTTTTATCTTTCCAGTAAACATTTAATATATTTATATTTATATACATGAAAACATATACATTATATTTCAATAAGGTATATATACTCACATGTTTCAAAAAATCAAAACAGCATAGAAAGATTTATAGAAGAAAGCCTCAGGGTACCTGGCTGGCTCCGTCAGAAGAGCATGTAACTCTTCATCTTGGGGTTGTAAGTTCGAGCCCTATGTTGGGTGTAGGGATTACTAAAAAAATAATAAACTTTGAAAAAAATTTTAAAATAGAAGGAAGTCTCATGCCTAATCCTGTGTCATGCCACCAAGTGACTACTTAAAACATTCTTCTACATTTCCAGAATTTTCTTATGCAAGCACATACCTTCTCCCTCTTCCTTGTTTACACAAAAGATTGCATTCTATCAACACCTTTCTGCATCTTCCTTCTTTCACTTAACAATATACTTGGAGATTTTTCCATATTTGTATGCCAATAGCTTTCTCAATCTTTTATACCAGGTTAAGTCCCATTGGGTGGATCATAATTTATTTACCTGGCCTCTCACTGAAAAACAGTTGGGCTGTTTCCTAGACCAAGCCCGCCCACCCCTCCTGACTGAGATGCTCAAGAAGCAGTCCTGGTGGGTTTATAAAAGGGAGTGTATCTCCCAGGTGGGCTGAGGGCAGAGGCAAGGTCAGGCTTTGAAGGAAAGTGGGGAAGGAGGGGGGAGGAAAGGTGAAGACTTTCCCAGTTCTCCTGGGGTCTGGTTTGTCCGCTGAATTTTCCTCTGGTAGCTCCCACCACTCACTGCTCTGGCTCCATTCTCTCCTCCAAGTGCCTTACTGTTGGCCTTCCACTAGTTCTAGGCCTGGATCCACCAGGGTAACTTCCCAAGACCCCTGTGTGGTGGGGACGGGTTGCTGAGGTATGAGAAACCTGCCTCTGACTCTCTGGGCCTGCACCCTCATGGCCCTCCACATTGCACGCCCAGCAGCCCTCAACTCCTGTGTCACCAGATCCAGGACTATAAGCAGTAACTGAAGGGCTCAGTGGCCTTCGGCTGGCCCTAGGGTCAGCATCCCTGTCTGCCCACTGGCAGTCTCCATGGGCCTGAACCTAGGCTGCCTTGGACTGGTGGGGGATGGGCCACAGGTACTCCTTCCTCTCACTCCCCACCCTCATCAGCAGACCACTTCCTGTGGTTTCTGTTGTGTAGATCTGAGAAGACTTGCTGAGATGGCAGGACCCTCAGACTGTGGATGAAATACCACCAGTGAAATAGGAAGGTTATGTCCAGAGAAGGGTGGTGGCTCCCACCAAGGTCATAGAGCAAGCTAGCGTTGGAGGGCCCTTGGAAGGGGGCTCGTGGGTCTTATCTTCTGGCCTAGACCTCTACATCTGCCTTGTTGTTGGGCTCAGGTAGGTGCTTTGGGGGATAAGCTGGGTGAGGAGGGCAGAAGATCTGGGCTTGGCAGGGAGACAAGAAACTCGGTGGAGAGTCTCATGGCTACTGCCTCTCTCTCAGGCTGTGTCCACCTCTGACTGGCTTTCTGGCAGGAACAGATAGACATGGCCTGACAGATGACACAGTTGCTGCTTCTGGTTTTGGTGGCTACCGTGTGGGATGCCCAGCCCGGGACTCCAGGGGCCAGGACAGACCTGCTCAACGTCTGCATGGATGCCAAGCATCACAAGACAAAGCCAGGCCCCAAGGACAAGCTGCATGACCAGGTGAGGATGGAGGTCGGGTCAAGGGTTGCGGAGAGAGCAGACCCTAAAAATAGAAGTTGGGAAATGGGAAGATCAGCTTTGGAGAGAAATGGAGTCAAGAAGGTGGCTGAGGCAATCCCCAGAAGGCCACCCACTATGGGCTAAGTGCTTTCCTCAGGCCTTGTCAATGAATATGCCCAAAGGGCTTAATTGGTAGGTGGATGGTCTCTATTCACACAGATGAAGAAACAGGAAATGAGGCCTAGAGAGGGCACAGGTACATGTGGGAATTGAGAGAATATAGTCACTAGCAGGGCTTAGGACAGAGTCAGGCAGTGCCTTTCCTAGCCTATGGAGCTCAAAGACAAGGTACAGAGGAGTCAGTTCCCTCAAGGTCATGATGCGGCAAACATGTATGAACAGTCCAGGTCCTCCACCCCTATTAAGTCCTGAAGAGACAGTGACAAATCAGATAATGCTAGGAAGACTTCCCAGGAAAGGTGCCATCAGCCTTGGCCTTGAAGATGAGTACAAGTTTTCCAGGAAGACAAAGGAGGAAAGGGCAGCCTAGCAGAGAACAGCTTGTGCATGGGTGGCAGGGTGACAGCACAGGCTGTGGCAAGCATAGTGAGACAAGAGCCAAGGACGCTGCTGCCCAAAGAGAAGGGGAGGTGAGAGTCCCCCCTTTATAGGTAAAGCCCCCAAAGCTGCTCAGGGAACCTGAGCCTGAAGCTGAACTTCAGGCTCGTGAGAGATGACGGTACTTCATTCTTCCTGGTCTCCTCTCTGCTCCCCACAAACTCTCACGTTGCTAAGGGCCAGGGATGTTCCCAGGGAAGGGCGGCATAGACCCCAGGGCTGGAAGTGAAAGGTGGGAAGCCCAGAACCCCATGACTTCTGAGTCATTTCTGATGTATCATTTGCTTTGTGTGTGTGTGCATGCACTAAAATATGAGTGATATTATATATATATATAATAATATTATAATAATTAACTCCTGTGGAGGCAGAAACCACTGACTGTGGTGGGCAAGTCAGGGATGAGGTGAATGGATTCTTGCCGGGTATCTGAGAGCTGGGCAGCATCAGAGGAGGAGTGCGCATGAACTTAGGGAGGATCTGAAGCATGTTCTGTGTCAGCTGTGCTTGGGGTGGGCTGGGTTGCTGGAGAAGGGTAGGTTTGGTTCTACCCTTGTGCATTCACCTGAGTTTCTCCTGAGTGCCCAGACCTGTCACATGTCCCCTGTCACTTGGCCCTGGGTGCTGGAGTTCATCTCAGAGATTTTAAACAATTGGCTCATAAATCACTCAGCACTGGAGGCCCAGCTTCGAACGATTTCTCCAGAGAAACCTTCACCACTTCCGCTGTTTTAACTGCCTTGAATTGACCTCTCTGGGATTGCCTCCCACATTGAGTCAGGTCCACACTGAGGTTCATGTGCAAGACATTGCCCCTCTGTTCCCCACTGCTTTCTGGACCTATCTGAAGTCCCCTAGGCTGGGATTCCAGACCAGAGGAGAGCCACATCAGCCCCTTTATCTCCACCCTTACCACAGTTTGGAGCCAGGCTTTTCTCCCCAATCCTGTCCTGAATTAAAATCTTGATCCCACCATTTCCCAGGGGTACAGCTTATGTAAACTCTGTCAAAGTTGAAGTAATGATGTTTTCACTAGATTGTTGAAAGGCATAAAGTACAAAAGCCTCAGGGACTTTGCACTTGTTTTCTGTGCCTACAATGATCTGTATCTTCCCCCTGCTGGGGACTAAAACCATAAGCTCTATAAGGGTAGAGATTTGATCTGTTTTGTTCACTGCTATATTCTCAGCACCTAGCACAATGACTGACTGATAGTAAGCATTCAGTTAATATTGGCTGGATACAGAATGAGTAATATAAATAACCCAAATCACGTGAAATCACTTTGTAAAACTTTAAGAGCTGTAAAAATAATGTCTCCCTCAAACAGTGGTTCCCAGGCCTCCCATCTCCCCTGTTTTACTTTCTGTTAAAAGTTCCAGGGGTGCCTGGGTGGCTCAGTCAGTTAAGCGACCAACTTTGGCTCTGGTCATGATCTCACAGTTTGTGGGTTCGAGCCCCGCATCGGGCTCTGTGCTGACAGCTAGCTCAGAGCCTGGAGCCTGCCTTCAGATTCTGTATCTCCCTCTCTCTCTGACTCTCCCCTGCTCACGCTGTCTCTATCTCTCTCTCAAAAATAAATAAAACATTAAAAAAAAAGTTTTGTTATAACTACACCAAGGCATAGAGGTGCCCTCCCCATCAAGTGTTCCTCTGGATGCCCTACCTGGGGCAGAGGGGCAGAATATGGAGGAGACAGCTGTGCACCCCCTGAAAAAAGAACGCCTGCTGCTCACTCAACACCTGCCAGGAGCTGCACCAGGACCCCTCCCTCCTGTATAACTTTAACCTGGACCACTGCAGCAAGATGGAGCCCACCTGCAGGCGCCACTTCGTTCAGGACAACTGTCTGTACGAGTGCTCACCCAATCTGGGGCCCTGGATCCAGGAGGTACAGGCCTCTCCCTCATCCCAGCCCAGCAGGCTGCCATCCTGCCAGGTCAAGTCTGTGGCTGCCAGCGCCCCTGGCTGAGAGGAACCCTCCCTCCCCCCGCCCTCCTAGGTGAAGCAGAGCTGGCGCAAGGAACGCTTCCTGGATGTGCCCTTATGCAAAGAGGACTGTCAGCAATGGTGGGAAGACTGCCGCACCTCCCACACCTGTAAGAACAACTGGCACAGGGGCTGGAACTGGAGCTCAGGTGAGGGCCTGGGGGTGCGGAGATGCAGGTGGGGTCTGAGGGTCTGGGGTTGGGTGAGGATTTCCGGAGGGGGGGTGGCCAGAAATGAGCTCTGAGCCCAGGGGCTGAATGTGTGTGTCCACCCTCTCTCCCCATGCAGGATTTAACAAGTGTCCGGCTGGAGCCACCTGCCGCACATTTGAGTCCTACTTTCCCTCGCCCGCAGCCCTGTGTGAGGGCATCTGGAGTCACTCCTACAAACTCAGCAACTACAGCCGAGGGAGCGGCCGCTGCATCCAGATGTGGTTTGACCCGGCCCAGGGCAACCCCAACGAGGAGGTGGCGAGGTTCTATGCCTTGGCCATGAGTGCTGGGACCCTGCCCCATGGGGTGGAGCTTCTCCTGCTCAGCCTGGTCCTGATGCTGCAACTCTGGCTCCTAGGCTGAGTCCCTCCCACTGCAGACATCTGTACATCTTCCTTGTCCGCACCCAGCCTGGGTGACCCAGCCTCAGCCCAGCTCAGCATTCTCAGATAAAGGGGCCTCCTAATGCCCTAGTAAGTGGTTCTTGATCCAAGACAGTTCATATGGGATTCCTCTGACAGCCTATTTTAATAGACAGAACCAGGTGTATCTTGTGTTTCATAAATAATTGGGAGATGAGTTAATTGGGGGTGACAGGCCTCATTGCTTTATCATTCCTATTGAAAGGCCCAAAGAGGGACTGGGACTGGTTTGAAGTTCACCAGTAAGTAGGGGGTGGAAACTGACCCCTAAGTCTGAGGCTCTTATTCCTGCCTCAGGCTTCCCTCTCATGCCAAGTTCATCACTCCCACATCACAAGGGATGAGGGCATTGGTGGAAAGAGACTGACAGACGAGTCATTAGGCTCCTGGTGGAAAATAAAAGTTTCTTGCCCATTCCTTCCCACTGTAGATGTAGACTAGGGTGGAGATATTGATGGTGGTAGTGGGTGGGGAATGCCAATGAAGAGCAAGTGCATTGCTTCCCTTTCTTAAAAGGACAATTAGTGCTGCACTGAGTAATCTGCGTGGCAAAATGTCATACTTGAATTCCAGAAAACGGATTGCTGATTCAAGAAGCATATGCATTCGGGTGCCTGGGTAGTTCAGTTGGTTAAGCATCTGACTTGGCTTCAGGTCATGATCTCATGGTTCATGGGTTCGAGCCCCGCGTCTGGGTCTGTGCTGACAGCTCAGAGCCTGGAGCCTACTTCTCCCTCTCCCTCTGCCCCTCCCCAGCTTGCGCTCTGTCTCTCTCTCATAAATAAACATTAAAAACAATTAAAAACAGGGGCGCCTGGGTAGCTTAGTCGGTTAAGCGTCCGACTTTCGCTTAGGTCATGATCTCGCGGTTCGTGGGTTCGAGCCCCGCATCGGGCTCTGTGCTGACTGCCAGCTCAGAGCCTGGAGCCTGTTTCGGAGTCTGTGTCTCCCTCTCTCTCTGACCCTCCCTTGCTCACACTGTCTCTCTCTATCCTAGAAATAAATAAAAATATTTAAAAAAAAATAAAAACAATTAAAGACAAAAAGTAAAACAAAAATGTCTTACTATGTGACAGCCCCTCACCAGTGCTTTAATGCTTTCCCATGGTATCTGTTGGAAAAACTAAGCTTTGATGGCATAGAAAATCCTGCCGTCTGCCCCAGTTTAGAGTTTACTCCTGTCAATCTGTGCCCCTTCCATACCATTCACACTTTTCACTTTGGGCCTTTCTCTGGCAATTCTCTTTCTGTGTTCCTGGAATGTTCCTTTGTCCTCTGTGGGCTGGCTCCTCACAGACTCTCAGATTTCAACCTACAATTCCCCACTAACATGACTTCTGACCACTCTACCGAAAGAAGGCATCCAGGCACTTTCTTATCACATTGCTCAGGTCCCTTTGTACAAACACCTGCCTACTGTGTTTATCATCTGCTATTCCCCAACAACACATGCACTCACAAGTGGGAGCCCAGGGAGGTTAGAAGAGGCTTCAGGAGGAGTAATGTTTGCCAAGCAGAAAACAGAGGGAGGAATGGCGTTGTATGGATAGGGTTCAGCAAGTACAAAGGCTTGGCAGGACAAAAGCACAAGCAGAAATTTCTAGGTGGCTGAAATAGAAGTTTAGAGGGCAAGGGCAGGAACTGAGGCCAGAGGAGAACCTTTGGATTTGCGAGCTTTAGGCTGATGCCCTGAGGGCCTCTTACAAAGTTTCTCTGTCTTTCTTTGTGAAAGAATCTGGCTTAGAATGGGACTCAGATCTGAATCCTAGTCCTACTTTGCTGCCTGGGAACCACAGTTTCCACACCACAGCTGACGGGCTGGCACCCAGGAAAAGCTCCAGTTTCTCCCACCCCAACTCCCTGCAGCCCAGGGCCTCTACCTGTGCAGGTCAGACACCTTCCTGTTATCTCTGTCTGGTCACAGGGCAGCCTACAGATTGAGTTCTACAAGGATGCTGAGGGCTCACCTTGCTGATATTAAGCTTCCGGTGGCTGCTTCACTGCACCCCCCCCCCCCCCCCCCCCCCCCCCGCACTCCCTCACTGCTCAGACAGCCCAGCACCCAGATCCCAGGTTCAGAACCGGGCTTGAGGCTCAACAAGGGCAGGTACTCCTCACAGATCAGAACCCCACCCCCAATCACCTCCCAGTGGCTGGTTACTTCTGAAGCCATCAGGGCCCAGGGCCTTACTCCCCTGTGGAGGGGCCACAAAGCCCAGTTAATGATCAGTCCCCAGGGCAGGGGTGGAGGGTGCAGACAGGGACAAGTCCAATCTGAAAGAGCTCCCACCTTAAGACATTCCTAGATCTCCAGTCATTCTTCCCCAATCAGGAGAAGGCTGCCGGGTCCTATAAAGCCAGAAGAGAGGTCTGAAGGGTCCAGTGGCACCTTATCTGCTGAGGTCTTCAGAGGGCTGAACCCTCCCTGCTCATTACAGGATTCAAGTAAGGATCACTGAGGGAGAGGGCATGAGCTGGGGGTCTCCCGGAAGTCCACTTCTTTGCAGACCTTTTAGGGCTTGGCTGCTCCCCCAGCAATCCCACCTCCTTCCTGTTCCATGGGGCCATACCTGTGGCCTTCCTCAGGGTACTGAGGCCCCATCTTCCTTAAACTTCTATTGCCATCCATAGACTGATGGCTCCCACATCTGCATCCAACCTAGACCTTTCCTCTAGGCTTTCATCTCTATAACCACTTCTCCCTGGGTTGCACCCAGGCGCTGTGACAAAACAGAGCTTGGTATTTCCTCTTGCCCAAATTTGCTCCTCTACTCTTCCCTTTCCCCATCAGTGTTACCACCATGATAAAAGGAAGGCTTCTGTCCTTGGCTCGGGGGAGAGAGGTGGGAGGTGTCAACATGAGACCAGACTCTGACAATGCCACAGTAGATGGGGCACCTGTGTGGGTAAGATGTAGGGGGGCAGGGGAGTGGAGAGAGGAGGGCTGGGGCCTGGGGTTCTAGGCATCTGAATATCTGATTTTGCAGCTGGCGGTGGGCAATGTCGGGGGCTGATGAATTTGGAGGAGTTGCTGGATCTATAAGTTGGGGACTGGAGAGTTCTGTTCTCTCTACAGCTGGCTGGGAGCTTGGAAGCCTGCACTGCAGCCCTTGCCCTGCAATTGGTTCTATCCTGATTCTTTGGGTCTCATTCTCTTCTGTATAACAAAGACGGGGATGGAAGTGGATTAGATTATTTTAAAGGACCCAGCAACTCAGGCTGTAAGGTTCTATCAGACCTGAGTTTGGGGGGAGAAAATGGGGTAAGTGGGGCTGGGGACTGGCCTTAGGCCTGCACTATTAATCCACCCACCTCCTGTGGCAGCCTGGCAAGTGCCCACAATAATTAACGTGCAAGAATTAACTGCTGAGTGGCCTTCGCCCGATCCCTGGCTCCACTCCTGGGCCACATTCCCTGCTGCCTGACCTACTGCCCGTCTCCTAGGCCACTAAACCACGGCTGTGCCCCGGAGTAAGACAAGGGGGACTGTACAGCAGAGCAGAGGCCTGAGCCAGACCAGGAACCACTTCCTCTCCCAGGTACGCCACTCCCCACCCCTTTAGTAGAGGCAACACACCCCACTGTGCTCCCAGCATGTGCTAAAGAATTTGCTGCACCGGAGGGTCCACTTTGCCTAAATCCTAGAGAATCCAGAAGTGGAAGCTAACGACCCAGAGTAGAGCAGGGCCTGCCCAAGGCTAAAACCACAAGTTGGTGTCCATCACCAAACTAGAAGCAATGGACTTGTACCTTTCAGCACAGTGCTGGGTTTTTAGCGCTTCACATCTGGAGCCCTGAGTTGTGTATGTCAGGGTGATGGTGGTTGGTAGGGGTGTACCTCCAGCAGCGTCTGAAGCTGAGACTAGGAATGTGGGGAGCAGCCTGCAGCACGATACAGGTTGCATGGAGAAAGAGAGCTCTGGCTCTAGAGAGCAACCACCACAGCAAGAAAAACTACTGACCGACCAAGTGGGGCCCACGAGTCCTGGGGAAGGGCCTTCTCAGCCTCCACCCAGGCCTCCCTTGTACTCCCCATTAGCTGCCTCCTTGAGAGCTCCAGCGCAGCGTAGGTGCAAGGGAAAAAGCTGAAGGAGCTCTAGAATTGAAGGGCCTGTATCAAACTTGGGGGGTCCTGTTATGGGAGGTGGGGCACATCAGTGCCAACTGGTTCCACAATCCAGGCCCAGCTGACTGTCTTTCATTAGGGTTTTCTTTTCTTTTCTTTTTTTTTTTTTAATATTTTTTATTTATTTCTAGGAGAGAGAGAGAGACAGCGTGAGCAGGGGAGGGTCAGAGAGAGAGGGAGGCACAGACTGAAACAGGCTCCAGGCTTTGAGCAGGCAGTCAGCACAGAGCCTGATGCGGGGCTCGGACCCACGAACCGCGAGATCATGACCTAAGCAAAAGTCAGACGCTTAACCGACTAAGCCACCCAGGCGCCCCTCATTGGGGTTTTCTCCCCTACAATTAGTGCTCAGATGAGGACACTAAAGCACAAGATAATTTGAGTTATTTACCCTCAAGGTCAAGCCAGAGGTGGTGTGTTAGGGCTGAGACCTGTGCTCTAAACTGCTAGACTGCGGTTTCCCCCAAGGAACCTGATCCAAAGAGTCACCTGGTGCTCCCAAGACTATAGATTTGTCTTGTGACAAATCTAATGTGACAAACCTAATGACTCAATCAGTGAGTGATTGGGTCATTAGAAAAATGATTGGGTCCTGGAATGAATGAATTACCAAGTGGAGAATGAATGAACGCTGGAATAAATAGAGTAGCAGAATATTGGATTGTGGAAAGGTGAGGGGTGAGGAGGAGAGGTGGGAGTTCAATTTCAGGTTCCCCAAGCCCTGCTGGGCAGTCAGCCTGGAGGCCACCCAGCTCAAGTCCCATCCAGGAGGCCACAGGATGGGGATGGGGGGGTAGGGGGTGAGGGGTGGGCAATGTGGAGACAAGGCACTTTGAGCAGAGGGGTGATAGGAGGGGTGAAGGAACAGTCAGTTCCCTCCCAAGGTTCAGTGTCCAAACTTAGAGGATTGAGGTGCTACCAAGACCAAAGGGAGGCCAGCTCTGTGGTCAGGGGGCAGGAGCCTCCCCAGGGCCCAGGAGGCTGTCCAGCCAGCTGCTCACAGCCCTCTGTGCCCTGGAAAATTCCCTGCCTCACAGGATCTCTGGGAGGGGCCAAATGATGAGGCTGGGAAGGGCTGGAACCACGGGTGGGTTTTGTTCTGTTTTGTTTTAAACATAGGTCTGCGGCTTATCTGGAGCTCTAAAACTGAGGTTATTGTCAAAATTTGCACAAAGTCATTTGGTGTCAAAATCTGACTTGAAAATTAATGTGAGGTTATTATAGTTGTTATTTCTCCCACCAGTGTAACTATTTCAGCACAGAATGTGTGCTTGACTTTTGAGTACATGTAAACTGTATTACCTTTTACAAAATCCTAAATACTTTACATTGGGAAGCACTTGCCTCCAAGGATTTCAAGCAAAGGACTGTGGACCTATGGCCATCTCCTGGCTATTTCTGCATTTTGCCCTAACCCCTCCCTTAGTTTCATCATTTGATCCTCCTGTCCACCTGGAGACGTAAATAGTGACACAGCAAGGACTGTCCCACAGGGTGGTGTCTGATCCCACCCCTCCCTGAGGCTAAGAACACAGGGGTAGGGGTGGGGCGTGACCTGGCCCAGGCTTCTTGGAGGCTCCACCCACCTGTGCTATTTCCACACACCTGGAGTCCCCACCTCCTCTTTTCTTGGTGCCACTGACCACAGGTCTTCCTTCAGCCACTGACATGGCCCAGCTGGTGACAACAGAGCTGCTGCTCCTTCTGGTGGGGGTGACTGCAGTGTGGGCAGCCCAGCCCAGGACTGAGCTTCTCAATGTCTGTATGGACGCCAAGCACCACAAGGAAAAGCCAAGCCCGGAGGACGAGCTGCATAAGCAGGTGGGCAGAGGGGAGGTCTGCAGTGGGGAGGCGCTAACCCAGGAAGAGGACAGCGGGATATGGATGTGTCAAACCCTGTCAGAGGCCGGCTCTGGCAGGTCCAGGGGTCCCTGAAGGATGGATGGTGTCGGCAAGAGAGAGAGTGAGAGAGCCCCGAGATTCTTTCTGATCACCAGGCAGGCATCTCTGCTCTGACTGGGGCTCAACTTTATTTTATCATTAAGTGTTTGGGGGACTGGGGGACGGCACAGAAGCAGCATTTGCCTTAGACAATGATTTCTGATAACAAACTTCTTTGATATGTAAGAATTTCCCAGAACGTAGATTTGTAGAAGACTCATGCATAACGTTTACAACAGTGATTGAGGTAGGGGATTTAGATGCTTATCCTATGGGGAAGGAAGACATCTTTAGCATACCAGACAAAGTTTTTAGCATAAAAAGGGTGAAGTTACTTCTTTGTGGGCAGGGGTCAAAATAGCTTGTTTGTTTACGGTGGAAGTATCAAGAAAAACAGGTCTTTCAGGGAACACTTTTGCTCTCATAATCACAAAAGAAGTTCCTCAATAGGTTCCTTCACAGGGAGCAATCAGCATATACAAGGCCAGAAAATGCTCCAAGCAGAAACAAATGGGTGGGGGTGGATATTTGCCCTTAACTCTAAATTAGCCTCTTTGTCTCAGGGCCAGACTCAAGCCCTTTTTATTATGTTAAGTCTTGGATCTGCAAGGCCCTTAGGAAGAGCCTCTTAAGAATCATCCACAATGTTTTCATCTTTGGAAAAGGTAGGGACATGCCTTTCCTTATGAGCAATCTGTGTGGGGAATATCGGTCTGATCTGGAATATTGTGAGGCCTAGTCAATACCAGCAGCGTCATTTCCAACATGAGCCAGTAGTAGCAGAAAGAGATACCAGTTTTCATTTCTCATGGCAGGAGCTGTACAAACGCTACCATATCCTTGCTGGGACTGTCATCCAGCGAGGCCAGAGCGGCTCCCGGCAAAACACCTTCCATGGTGGAGGCAGGAAGGCTGTCTGAGACATCCTGAGTTTGCACTGACATAGGTGACTAGTGGCTTACCACATACTATGTGCCCAGTGTTGCCAGTTGAATGCCAGCAGCTCAGCTTCTTGGTTGTTGGGTTTCTGTGTTACACAGATCAGGAAGCACATCCAGAGAGGAGCCTGGGAAATGACACGGGAGGGACCCATCCCAGGGGCTGATTTTGATCTCAGAGTTTAGACAGGAACTGATCCCCTCCAAGAATCTGAGAGCGGCAAGTGCACATAGCACATTGTGGCTTCTTTCTCGCCAGCCCCAAACAACTCAGGCAAAGTAGATTTCTCACAGACTTGAGGCTGGGTATGAGGCACGTTGATTCATCCATCTAGCAAACATTTCCACTGGCTCTTGACCTTTTTAGTGGACCCAAGGTCTCTTTTCTATAAAAATTATTTTATCACAACCCGTTTAATATCATGAACCTGTCTAAGCATTAAAAAAAAATCCAATGATGCCATAACTGTAAAGAAAACACAAAAGGGAAATCACTTGCAAAATGCATTCCAATACGTAAATGTTCATTTTGACCTCAGTAGCAGATAATGATCATAGTCCTCAGTGCTTGCTCAGAATCACTGAGCCTGCAGCTAAGTGATGGTGTAACTTGCATATTTTGAGCAGCCGTGATTTTTAAAAAATTTTTTGTTTTTGAAAATTTATTTCTGAGAGAGAGAGAGACAGCCTGAGCAGGGGAGGGTCAGAGAATAGGGAGACACAGAATCTGAAGCAGGCTCCAGGCTCTGAGCTAGCTGTCAGCACAGAGCCTGATGCAGGGCTCGAACCCACGAACCGTGAGATCATGACGTGAGATCATGACCTGAGCCGTAGTCGGATGCTTAAGCGACTGAGCCCCCCAGGCACCCCTGAGCAGCCGTGATTTTAACTTCTTCAGCCTATATGTTTTTAAAGTGCATGCTTTTTTTTGTTTTATTGTGTTTTTTTAAGCTTTTTAAAAATGTTTATTTATTTTTGAGAGAGACAGACAGAGACAAAGAGAGAGAGCATGAGCAGGGGAAGGCACAGAAAGAGAGGGAGACACAGAATCCAAAGCAGGTTCTGCACAGCCAGCATGTAGAGCCTGACATGGGGCTCGAACTCACAAACCGCGAGATCCTGACCTGAGCCAAAGTGAGTCACTTAACCAACTGAACCACCCAGGCACCCCTAAAGTGCACATTTTAATATTTTGCTTTTAAACTGAATTCTAAGGTATGGGTTTTCATTCATTCACTGTTTTGAGTGTTTATGTAATTAGATCTATTCTGAGGTTCCAGTTTATTTAACTTGCTTCCTCACTTCTAGGTCTTTGTCACCTTCCTTGTCTGACCAGTCTAGAAACCTGCACTTCCCCATCCCTCTTCCCTGCTGAATCTCTTTCCAAAGCAGTTGTTCTGGGATAAGTGTTCATTGTTATGTCTCTACCTTCTGGGTTAGAGTAAGTAGGCACTCAATAGAGATTTGAATTAATGAATTTTATAATGGCTGCACTTCCCCCAAAGAGGGTCCCCCAATGGCAAGTATTTCTGAAATACTGACTGTGTCAGGGGATGAAAGAGGGAGGAGCCTGGGTGGCTGAGTCAGTTAAGCATGAGACTCTTGATTTCAGCTCAGGTCATGATCTCACAGCACAGAGCCTGCTTGGGATTCTCTCTTTCTTTCTCTCCGCGCCCCCCCCCACAATAAATAAACATTAAAAAAAATAAGTAAAATACAAATTTTAAAAAAGACTGAAAGGGGAGAGGTTTCACATGGGGATACTGTGGCTGTGCCAGGCATGGCAGTTAGTCCCCCTGTCTCCCCCACCCAGTGCAGCCCCTGGAAGAAGAATTCCTGCTGCTCTGCCAACACCAGCCGGGAAGCCCATAAGGACATTTCCTACCTGTACAGATTCAACTAGGACCACTGCGGACAGATGGCACCCGCCTACAAACAGCACTTCATCCAGGACACCTGCCTCTATGAGTGCTCCCCCAACCTGGGGCCCTGGATCCAGCAGGTATGAGTGTCCTTCCCTGGACCCCCAACTGTGCCGAGGAGCTAAGCTTTCCAAACTCCTCTTGCTGCCTTTCCAGCTCTGACTCTCTTCAGGGCTGAGCCGCTGAGAACCTTGAACCTGAGCCTTTTCCTCTACTCACCTCTCCTAGGTGAACCAGAGCTGGCGCAAAGAGCGCATCCTGAACGTGCCCCTGTGCAAGGAGGACTGTCAGCAATGGTGGGAGGACTGTCGCACGTCCTACACCTGCAAGAGCAACTGGCACAAGGGCTGGAACTGGAGCTCAGGTGAGGGCCTGGGCATGGCAGGGAGGGAGAGATCTGGAGGCAGAGGTGTGGGATGTGGAGCTGGTATATGAATATCTGGGGCTATGGGATTGGTAGAAACAAAGTTCGTTCTGGGCCCAGTGGCTAAAGGTCTTCAATCTTCCTTGCAGGGTATAACCAGTGCCCAGTGGGAGCTGACTGCCATCCCTTCCATTCCTATTTCCCCACACCTGCTGCTCTGTGCAATGAAATCTGGAGTCACTCCTACCAACTCAGCAACTACAGCCGAGGGAGCGGCCGCTGCATCCAGATGTGGTTTGACCCGGCCCAGGGCAACCCCAACGAGGAGGTGGCGAGGTTCTATGCCTTGGCCATGAGTGCTGGGACCCTGCCCCATGGGGTGGAGCCTCTCCTGCTCAGCCTGGTCCCGATGCTGCAACTCTGGTTGCTTAGCTGAGCTCCCTTCACCTTGCAATACCTGCAAAGCCCTCCCCTGTTCAGCCCCATAGCTCCCAACTATTCACTTCCTGTTCCTTGGATGGGGATGGGGCTCTAATTGATGGCATTTGAATAAACCAGACACTCAACATGTATTAAGTGAATTATTTGGGTGTGAATGGGAATGTGACTTTTGCTTTCTGGTTCGCACTGATTGAAACCATTAGACTTGGTCAGTTCCCAGTTCTGAAACTTACTATGAACTTTCTAGATGTTTAATTGCTCTTATAACCTAGGACATATTCATAGCTCTCAATTTCATTTTTTGCCACAACTCTAATCTAGAGCCAGGCCCAGGGTTTTAGAACTTGAATTGGACCTAACACCACCACACCCCCACCCTGCCCCAGGGTTGACTATTCTGCTCGGTGCTTGGTGCTCAGCTCTCCAATAGAAGAGAGAGGAATGGCTGTACCTGCCATGTTCTGGATGGATAACTGGGTAGAGGTTAGTCATCTGCCATACCTGGCAAGAGCCATTCCTCACTAACAGCTAACACCCACAAAGCACTATCTACCAGGAACTATCCTAAATGCTTTACATTTATTTCTATAGGGTATAAACACCGTTGTGTGCCTTGTACATCTATGGAAACAGCCACATAAATTAAGAAACATGGCTAAAACTGTCCCCTGCATAAAGCTGGGATTCTAACTCCGGCAATCTGACACTTGAGAACAAACTCTTTCCCCTGCTGAGTGGGTAAATGTGTGTAACTTGAAGGGATAATGGACTTCATGTTTAACCAGAGTTGCTGGGCTTGAGCTGGTCTCAGAGCCAGGAATAGAACCCAAACCTAGCTCCTGGATCAGGTTCCAAACCAACAATTTGACAGATGTTTAGGCAGTGTTTTCACATTAAGTATAGTTTGTAGCAGTTATATTAAGCTAAGTTATGTTACAGAAACATCTCAAACATCTCCCTGGCACAACTAACATTTCTTATTCAAGCTACAGTGTTTAATGTGAGCTATCCCGGGTTGGGGGTGGGGTGGGGGGATTTCTGCATGGCACTCGAATTCCCAGGGTTGAGGGAGGCTCCGTCTCATGGCACACTTCCACAGGACAGGAATAGGAAGCTTGGTGAATTCCATACAGGCTTTTAAACCTTCCACCCATCACTAATTCTGATGACTAATGTCCAGGAGGCCTGGAAAATAATGCTAACAAGTTCTTGGAAGGAGAGGAGGATCAGAATATTTGTCAAAAGAGCTACCAACTTGTAATGTCATGGTCAGTTTATGTTTCTGTCACAGTCATGGTTACAAATTTAATTTTTCAGCTCAATTCAGGTAAGAAGGAGAACCAGTCCTTTGAACCCTATGCAAAGAACTAAGTTAACACGAAAAATGGAGCATTCCACTGGCCACCATCCTAGGCAGTCTTGCAAACAAGGCCAGCTGAGGTATTACATTAATACAGAACCAAAGATACTAGTTACAAATGCAACTTCTATATAGATGCATTAGAATGAGTGAAATTTGGGGCACCTGCGTGGCTCAGTCGGTTGAGCATCTGACTTCAGCTCAGGTCATGCTCTTACGGCACACCTCTTACGTGGAAGCCGCCTCCACGCTCTGAGCTAGCTGTCAGCACAGAGCCCGACGTGGGGCTCAAACCCACGAATCGTGAGATCATAACCTGAGCTGAAGTTGGACACCCAACCGACTGAGCCACCCAGGCGCCCCTAAAAGGATCACAGACTTAAATGTGACAGCTAAGGGGCACCTGGATGGCTTAGTCGGTGAAGTGTCTGACTTCAGCTCGGGTCATGATCTGGCAATTAGTGAGTTTGAGGTCTGCATTGGGCTCTGTGCTGCCAGGTCAGAGCCAGGAGCCTGCTTTGGATTCTGTGTCTCCCTCTTTCTCTGTCTCTCAAAAATAAACATTAAAAACAATTTTTTTTAATGTGACAGCTAAAACAAAATTTCTAGAAGGAAACAGGAGAATACTTAACAGACTTTGTGTTAGGCAAAGATTTCTTAGATTAAAACTTCTACTAGGGCACCTGGCTGGCTTAGTCACTGGAGCATGCAACTGTTGATCTCAGGGTTGTGCGTTCAAGCCTCAGGCTGGGTGCAGAGACTACTTTAAAAAAAAAAAAAAAAAACTAAAACAAAAAAGCTATCTATTCTACAGATGGACTATGTATTTTTTCATTTCATTTCCTTTTTTTTTTTTTTTTAAGATGGACTGTGTTCTGTTGGACCAGAGAAACAGTCTATGACTGAAAAAACTGATAAACTGGATATCATCAAAATTCCAAGACCTCTGCACTTCAAAATATACCATCAAGAAAATTAGGGCACCTGGGTGGCTCAGTCAGTTGAGCGTCCAACTTTGGCTCAGGTCATGATCTCATGGCTTGTGAGTTTGAGCCCTGCGTTGGGCTCTGTGCTAACAGCTCAGAGCCTGGATCCTGCTTCAGATTCTGTGTCTCCCTCTCTCTCTGCCCCTCCCTCACTTGCTCGCTCTCTCTCTCTCAAAAATAAACATTAAAATAAATTTTAAGAAAATTAAAAGACAAGTTACAGATTAGAGAAAATATCTGGAAAACACATATCTGATAAAGGATTTGTATCCGTAATATATAAATAATGCTTACAGCTTAATATTTAGAAAGCAAACAACTCAATCAAATAATGGGCAAAAGAAATAAACAGACACTTCATCAAATAAGTTACACAAATGGCTAACAAGAATGTGAAAATATGCTTGATACCATTCATTAGTCATTAGAAAAATGCAAATTAAAACCACAATAAGATACCATTTCATATCCTTTAGAATGTCTATAATAAAAAAAAACAGGCAATAACAAATATTGGCAAGGATATGGAGAAATTGGAACCTGATACACTACTGAAAGAAATATAAAATGGTACTGGTCTTTTGGAAAACAACGTGGCGGTTTCAAAAACAGTTACATGTAAGACTGCCTTACAGCTCAGCAATTCCACTTTTTTTTTTTTTTTTAATATTTTTATTTATTTCTAGGAGAGAGAGAGAGACACTGTGATCAGGGGAGGGTCAGAGAGAGAGGGAGATACAGACTCTGAAATAGGCTCCAGGCTCCGAGCTGGCAGTCAGCACAGAGCCCGACGCGGGGCTCGAACCCACGGACCGCGAGATCATGACCTAAGCGAAAGTCGGACGCTTAACCGACTAAGCCACTCAGGCGCCCCTCAGCAATTCCACTTCTAAGCATCTACCCAAGAGAAGTGAAAATATATATCCACATAAACACTTGTATGTGAATGTTCATAGAAGCATTATTCAGAGGGGTGTCTGGGTGGTTCAGTCGCTGAACGTCCAACTCTTGATTTCAGCAGGGTCATTATCTCACAGTTGATGTGTTTGGGCCCGTATTAGGCTCTGTGCTGACAGTACAGAGCCTGCTTGGGATTCTCTGCGTCCCTTTTTCCTGCCCCTCCCCTGCTCATGCTCTCTCATTAAAAATAAATAAATAAATAAACATTAAAAAAAAAAAAAGAAGAAGAAGCATTTGGGGACCCAGGTGACTCAGTTGGTTAAGCGGCAAACTTCGGCTCAGGTCATGATCTTGTGGTCGTGAGCCTGCTTAGGATTTTGTGTCTCCCTCTCTCTCTGCCCCTCCCCTGCTCATGCTCGGTCTCTCAAAAATAAACAAACATTAAAAAAAAATTTTTTTTTAAAAGAAGTATTATTCAGAATAGGTTAAGACTTAAAATAACCTAAATGTCTACCAACCAGGCAATGGATAGACAAAATGTATTATACCCATACAATGGAATATTATTCAGCAATAAAAAGTAGCAAACTACTGACACATGCTAATGTCATGGGTGAACCTTAAAAACACTATGCTGAGTGAAACTCCATTTGTATGAAGATTCTAGAAAAGGCAAATTTATAGAGACAAAGTAGATTAGTGGTTGCCTGGGGCTGGGATTTGGGAACCAAGATAAATGGGCATAAGGGGGCATTAAAATGTTCTAAAACTCATTTATAGTGAGGTTGTAGCACTTGGGCAAAATATTTGCAAATTTTAAGTGGGTAAATTTTATGATATGCAAAAAGAGTGAATAAATGATTACCTATATGGTGCTTTCCCCTGCAATGGTATAACATATAGAGAATCTTATATGATTCTGGATTTCTGTGGGGTGTGTTCATGAGGTGACATATTCTGAGGAATTCAGCATCTAGTTCCATAAAAATCTATCATCAGAGCCAACCTCAATCCCATCATAAACTTTGAGAGATGGGGTGCTTGGGTGGCTAAGTTGGTTGCATGTCTGATTCTTGATTTGGGCTCAGGTCATGATCCCAGAGTTGTGGGATGGAGCCCCACATCGGGCTCTGTACTGAGCACAGAGCCTGCTTAAGATTCTCTCTCTCTCTTTCTTTGCCCCTGTCCCCCATTCACATTCTCTTTATTTTTATTTAAAAAATTTTTAATGTTTATTTTTGAGAGAGAGGGAGTGTAAGCAGGAGAGGAGCAGAGAGAGAGGGAGACACAGAATCCTAAGCAGGCTCCAGGCTTTGAGCTGTCAGCACAGAGCCCAATGCAGGGCTGGAACTCATGAGCCGTGAGATCATGCCCTGAGCCGAAGTTGGCTTAACTGACTGAGCCACCATGTGCTCTTTAAAATTAAAAAACAACAACAATAAACAACAAACCTTTGAGAGATTAGTTGGAGAAATGCAGCAATCAAGGAGGGAGTCTGCGCTTGGTGTGAGATGGACTGTGCCAGAAGAGATATTTAGGAGTGTGGCCCATTGACCAAGGATTTTTTTTAGAGACCGGGTTTATTCCAGTTGGCACAAGTATGATCTACTAAATTGAGGGTTAGAAACCAGAGCCAGGGGAGAGAAAAACGGCTACATCATATGACTAATCAAAAAAAGATCATGAAGCACATAACCAAAAATACCAACACGATAACCAACACTATCTCCTTCTCAATTTCACCAATTCCTTTTAAAACATTCCTGCTGCTTGTCTGTGGGTTAGCATCTCCCTCCATAGAAGTCTTCTGTTTTAGGGCTGGAATTTTTCTGGAAATCTCAAGTCTTAGGGCTCTGATGGGTTACATCATCCAAGGGTTAGCTATGGTGGTGGCATCAGACCCATGAGTCTGTTCTCCTACCAATTATGGCAGGATCTTTAGGAAAATAAAAGGAGAGAATAGAACCTCCTTGTTGACAGGACTGAATGACCTAGAAACCTATCAACGTCCAATATCAGAGTGAAAGAGGTAAGATTCATCAAGGCTTAAGACAACAGAGCATGACGCTACTGGTGATTGCTGCATTTCATGAAGCCTCAGTTGATGGCTACTTTGAAGGGAAAATATTATTAGAACCTGAGGAAGGAGAGTAACCTTCACAACCAACTTATTTTTGACAATTCTATTTGTCCTCTCTTAATTGCCTTGAGTTCTGGGTGATATGCACAGTGGATATATTTAGAAATCTTGAGGGTCTTATGGTCTGTTTTTGTAAGATGTACACCAAAATTGCTCTCAGTTATAAGAAGTTATTTTAAATGAAGGCACAAAATGATCTTGGAAATAAATTTGTTGATAGGCATCATGTAAGACCTTGCATGTGACCACGAGTATGTTTTTACCAATTTGGGAAAGTCTGCAGTCACTGAACATTCACAGCCACAAACTTCACCCTGTATAAAAGTCGTCTAGAAAGGATGAGCTCCTCTCTTTACTTTGATATCTTTCTCTACATTGTGGACATGATGAACAGGGCAGCTCTTTGTTGGTTCATTTGTTTCTTTTGAGAGAGAGAGAGACAGAACAAGCTTGTAAGTGGGAGAGGGGCAGAGAGCGAGAGAGGGAGAGAGAAAATCCCAAGCAGGCTCCACACTGTCAGCACAGAGCCTGACGTGGGGCTCGATATTACAAACCATGAAGTCATGACCTGAGTGGAAACTAAGATGTGGATCCTCAACTGACTGAATCACCTAGGTGCCCCCAAGCAGCTCTTTAGAGTACTGACAGGCTAATTTTAAAAACATGGAGCATACCAACCATGCCTAATTATTTTTAGAAGCCCTCCTTGTAGCCTTTCCTTCTGAGGCCATGCCGTGAGAGGGTAAATTTTCTGTGTGTTCTAACAGCTGTTTGGGAAGTGTCATGATGATTTTGGTGTAAAAGATGCCTTGATAATTTTGTTATTCTGAATTTAGGGGCTGATACTGGAGAAGGGAAACAGAAAAAAGTGTTGTCCAGAAATAACCTTAACCTTGGTTGTTAATAAGAAAATCATATTTTGTAATTTTGTATTTTAGAACATTAAAAATGTTAACTTCTCTAGAAGTGAGGAATCCTATTGTTTTATGTTATACCTTGACTCAAGGGGATGGATGAAGTGAGTCATGAAAAATTAACAATGCTTCCTAAGAAGTGAAAGTTCACTTTTGCATTATACAAGGACTTAAGCTCTGCTATAAGGGGAAAACACACAGGAAACCAAAATAATTTTTATTTCTTCATATTAAGGATAGACTGTATACTCAAACATCATTTTCTTTTTCTTTTATTTAAGTAGGCTCCACGCCCAGTGTGGAGTCCAACATGGGGCTTGAACTTACCATCCAGAGATCAAAACCTAGGCTGAGATCAAGAGTCAGATACTTAACTGACAGAGCCACACAGGTGCCCCTCAAAGACCATTTTTCTTATGAGTGACCATAGCATCTCAACATTTATACTTCTTAAAATACAAGAGGTCTGAAAAAAATTTTTTAAAAATACAAGTAACCTGAAGAAACATTTCTGGAATGGCAGAGTAAGGATATCTGAAAATCTGCTCCTCCATAAAAGCAATAACCCTGGTAAAAAATGATCAGAATCAAGATTTTAGGAATCTGGAAACCAAAGCTTTCAAAAATTGAAGGAGAATTTGTTCAAGAAAAATGGTTGAATGTCAATAGAAACAGTGAGCTTTGTGGCGTTTTCACCAGTTTCTTCCCCACCCCTCTCTCCCCAGCTCCACAGTAGCTCCACAAATCTGGCAGCCTTACAACTACACTAGCTTTGAAAAACGTGGCCTAACAGCCACTAGAGGGGGCAGCACGGGTGTGGAACTCCCCAAACAGCCCATCCCAAGAGAACTGTCACTGTTTGCTCCATCTGAAAGCTCCCTTTAAGAGTCCCATTCATAGGGCTAGTCTTTATTTGACCTGGTTCAGAGCTCCCATGCAAGAAACTCTGTTTTGTTTGTCTAAACAATTAGCAGCAAATTGTTTGACATTCCAGCTGCCTGAGGCAGACACACCAGCTGAAGCGAACAAGAGGCTGGCTAAAAAAAACCTAAGAGGAATATTGAGAAATGAAATGTCGATGAAGGGCTATGAAAATCTCTGATATTACCTGGGGATCTAGGAACCCACAAATGTTTAGAGAACTGTGAGCACATCCAGGAAGTACCTGAGGAAGCTCCAATCAACTCTGGTGAGCCTGAGGTCCTGCTCAGGCAGGAAGTGAGGAATAAGGCAGAGTAAACTGCCAGAGTGGTAAAGGCTCCCCTGAACCCTTGGTAAAAAGTAGGAAACTTACTGCTTCGAGGCATTTAATGAAAGTTCTGTCCAATCATTAACTGACCACTAAGCAAACCAGGCAGAAACTTCAGTGACCACATATGACAAAGAAAATAAGACTCTGCAGAATTAGCCCATGAAAGTCGATAAACAAATAAGCAGCAACAACTCAAGCCATGGTTGGGGGGGGATCTGATTTCCAGAGTTGCCATCTTACATTAATTAAAACACCCAGTTTTTGAGGACTTGGCTGGCTCGGTTGGTGGGGCGTGCAACTCTTGATCTCAGGGTTGTGAGTTCAAGTCTCACACGGAATGTAGAGATTGCTTAAATATAAAACCTTTTTTAAAAATTACCCAGTTTTCGACAAAAAACATGAGACATGCAAAGAAACAGGAAAATGTGAGTCATAAACAGGGAGAAAAAAGGAGTCAGTAGAAACTGTCCCTGAGGAAGCCGAGACACTGGACTTATTAGACAAAGACTTTAAATCAGTTCTTATAAATAAGAACGAGGGGTGGCTGGCTCAGTAGGTAGAACATGCAACTCTTTTTTTTTTTTTTTTTCATTTCTGAGAGAGAGACAGATAGACAGACAACGGAGCAGGGGAGGGTCAGAGAGAGAGGGAGACACAGAATCTGAAGCAGGCTCCAGGCTCTGAGCTGTCAGCACAGAGCACGATGCAGGGCTTGAACCCACGAATCATGAGATCATGACCTGAGCTGAAGTTGGACGCCCAAACGACTGAGTCACCCAGGCACCCCAAGGAACATGCAACTCTTGACCTCATGGTCATGAGTTCAAGCCTCGTGTTGAGTGTAGAGCCTACTTAAAAAAAAAAAAAGGAACTAGAGGAAACTACATCTAAAGAATTCAAGGAAATATGAAAATGATGTCTCACCAAATAGAGAATGACAATAAAGAAATAAAAATTATTGAGGTGCCTGGATGGCTCCAGTCAGTAAAGCATGTGACTCATTGATCTCAGGGTCATGTGTTCAAGCCCCACATTGGGCATGGAACCTACTTTAAAGAAAGAAATAAAAATTATTTAAAAACTGAAATAGAAATTAGGGATAGAACAGTATAATAACTGAAATGAAATATTTACTAGAAACTGCTCAACTTGATAAAGACTATCTACCAAAAAAACTAGAGCTAACATACTTCCTTTTTTTTTTGATAGAGAGAGAGAGAGACATACACAGAGAGAGTGTACGTAGGGGAGACAGTAGAAGGAGAGAGAGAGAGAGAGAGAGAGAGAGAAGGAGAATCTTAAACAGGTTCCATGCTCAGCACGGAGCCCAATACAGGGTTTGATCCCATGATGCTGGGATCATGGCTTGAGCTGAAATCACAAGTCGGATGGACGTAGAACTAACATACTCAATGATGAGAAACATGAAGCTTTCCCATTAAGATCAGGCACAAGGTAAGGAGGTCTCCTTTCACTACTTCTCAGCATTGTACTGAAAATTCTAGCTAATGCATCAGGACAAGAAAAGGAAATAAAAGGTACAGATTGGGAAGGTAAAAATAAAATGTCCTTGTTCACAGATGACATATTCATCTGTATAGAAAATCTTGGGCACCTGGTGGCTCAGCTGGTTAAGCAACCAAGTTCTGCTTAGGTCATGATCTTCCAGTTTGTGAGTTCAAGCCTCGCGTCCAGTCTGTGCTGACAGCTGAGAGCTTGGAGCCTACATTGGATTCTGTGTCTCCCTCTCTCTGTACCTCCCCTACTCATTCTCTCTCTCTCTCTCTCTCTCTCTCTCTCAAAATAAAAAAAAAATTAAAAATTTTTTTAATAAAAAAGAAGGGGCGCCTGGGTGGCTCAGTCAGTTAAGTGTACAACTACGGCTGAGACCATGATCTCACTGTTCTTGAGGCCTGCATTGGGCTCTGTGCTGACAGCTCAGAGCCTGGAGCCTGCTTCAGATTCTATGTCTCTCTCACTCTCTGCTCCTTACCCACTTGCATTCTGCCTCTCTCTGTCTCTCAAAAATAAATAAACATTAAAAACATTTTTAAAAAAGAAAGAAGAAAATCTGAAGAAATGACAAAAAAAATCTCTGGCACTAATAAGTGATTATAGCAAGGCTGAAGGATATAAAGTTAATATGTGGAGGTCAACTGCCTTCCCACATACTAGCAATGAACAAGTGGAATTTGAAATTAAAAAATATATATCATTTATAATACCATCTAGAAAAATGAAATTTGTAGGTATAAATCTAACAAACTATATATAAAATCTATGCAAGGAAAACTACAAAATTGATGAATGAAATCAAGGAACTAAATAAAGGAGAGATATTTCATGTAAGGAAGACTCAATATAGTCAAGATGTCAGTTGTGCCCAACTTGATCTATAGATGCAATGCTTCCCAGTCAAAATCCCAGCAAGTTACTTGGTAGATATTGACAAGCTGATTCTAAAGTCTATATGGAGATGCAAAACACCCAGAATAGCCAGCACAATATTGAGAAGAACGAAGTTGGATAAATGACAATACCTGACTTCAAAACTTATTGCAAAGCTACAGTAATCAAGACAATGTGGGGGTACCTGGGTGGCTCAGTCGGTTAAGCATCAAGTGTCCGACTTCAGTGCAGGACATGATCTCAGGGCTCATGAGTTGAGCCCCACATCGGTCTCTCTGCTGTCATTGAGGAGCTTGCTTTACATTCACTGTCTCCCTCTCTCTCTGCCCCTCCCTCACTAGCTTTCTCTCTCTCCCTCCCTTTCTCTCTCTCTCAAAAAATAAATAAACATTAAAAAAAAGATAATGTGATATAGGCAAAAGAATAAACAACTAGATTAATGGAACAGAATAGAGAGTCCACAAATACACTCACACAAGTATACATTCAACTGATCTTTGACAAAGGGACAGGGGCAATAAAATGGAACAAAGAGAATTTTTTCAACAAATGTTGCTGAAACAACTGGACCTCATACACAAAATGATAAATCTAGATACATGTCACACTTTTTCATGAAGTCACAAAACATAATTTAAAATGGATCACAGACATGAATACATCACAGATGCAAAACTATAAAACTACTAGGAGATAATGTATAAGAAAATCTAGGCGACCTGGGTTTTTTATGACTTTGTTTTTTGTGTTTTTAAAAAATGTTTGTTTGTTTATCTATTTTTGAGAGAGAGTCAGAGCACAAGCAGTGGAGGGGCAGAGAGGGAAAAACAGAATCTGAAGCAGGCTCCAGTCTCTGAGCTGTCAACACATAGCCTGATGCAGGGCTCAAACTCACGACCCTGAGATCCAAGACCAGAGCTAAGATTAAGACACGGATGCTTAACCAACTGAGCCACCCAGGTGCCCCTGGTGATGACTTTCAAGATACAAAATCAGGGGAGTCTGAGTAGCTTCCTCAGTTGAGCATTGGATTTCGGCTCAGTTCATGACCTCGTGGTTTGTGAGCTCCAGTGGAGGGGGGCTCATTGCTGTCAGTACAGAGCTCTCTTTGGATCCTCTGTCTCTCTCTTTTTGCCCCTCCCCTGCTCGTGCTTTCTCTCTCTCAAAAATAAATAAACATTAAAAAAAAAAAAAGGATACACAACCAAAGCCATGATCCATGAAAGAAAGAACTCACAAGCTAGTCTTAATTAAAATTATAATTTTCTGGGATCCCTCAGTGGCTCAGTCCCTTAAGCATCCGACTTCAGCTCAGGTCATGATCTTCAAGTTCTAGCCCTATGTCAGGCCTGGAGCCTGCTTCAGATTCTGTGTCTCCCTGTCTTTCTGCTCCTCCCCCACTTGCACTCTGTCTCTTTCTCTCTCAAAAATAAGTAAACGTTAAAAATTTTTTTTTAACTTTTCTGCTCTGCAAAAGATATTAAGAGAATGAAAAGACAAGCCAGACTGGGACAAAATATTTGAAAAAGACATTTCTAATAAAGGACTGTCTTCTAAATTGGAAAGAACTCTTAAAGCTTAACAATAAGAAAATAAACAACCTGATTAAAAATAAGCCAAAGATCTTAATTAGCAGATACCTCAGCAAAGAAGATACACAGATGGCAAATAAACATATGTAAAGATGCTCCACATTACATATCTTCAGGGAAATGCGAATTAAAATAACAGTAAGGGGCCCCTGGGTGGCTCAGTCGGTTAAGCGTCCAATCATAGAGCATATGACTTTCAGGTCATGATCTCACAGTCCATGAGTTTGAGCCCCGCATCCAGCTATGTGCTGACAGCTCAGAGCCTGGAGCCTGCTTCAGATTCTGTCTCCCTCTCTCTGCCCCTCCCCCACTCACGCTTTGTCTCTTTCAAAAATAACTTTTAAAAGAAATTAAAAAACAACAACAACAACAATGAAATACCACTATACACCTATAGAATGGCCATAATCTGAAGCACTTACAACACCAAATGCTGGTGAGGATATGCAGCAACAGGAACTCTCATTCATTGCTGGTGAAGATACAAAATGATATAGCCACTTTAAAAGAATGTTTGGTGGCTTCTTAACAAAATTAAACAAATTCTTACCATATAATCCAGTATTTCCCCAAAGGAGTTGAAAACCTATGTCCACACAAAAATCTGTACATAGGTGTTTATAGCAGCTTTATTCATAGCTGCCAAATGTTGAAGCAACCAAGATACCCTTTAGTAAGTGAATGGAAAAAACAACTGTGGTACATCCAGACAATGGAATGTTATTCAGTACCAAAAAGAAATGAACCATCAAGCCATGAAAAGACATGAAGGAACCTTAAATGCATATTACTAAGTGAAAGAAGCCAAAGTGAAAAGGTTACAGACTATATGATTCCAACTATATGACATTCTGGAAAAGGCAAAAACTAGGAGACATGGTAAAGATCGGTGGTTGTTGGGGGCTGGGGAAAAGGAGGGATAAATAGGCAGACCAGAGAGGTTTGAGTTTTTTTTAAGATTTTATTTTAATTTTTTTTACATTTATTTATTATTGACAGAGTGAGACAGAGCACAAAGAGGGGAGGGGCAGAGAGAGAAGGAGACCTGATGTGGGGCTCAAATTTACAATCCTGAAAGTCATATGCTCTACTGACTGAGTCAGCCAGGTGCCCCAGAGCAGAGGGTATTTTTAGGGCAATGAAAATACTCTGTATGATAATGACACATGTCATTAGACATTTGTCCAAACCCAAAGAATGTACAACACCAAGAGAGAACCATAATCTGAACTACGGACTTCAGGTAGTTAAGGTGTGTCAGTGTGGGTTTATCAATTGTAACAAATGTATTGCTCTGGTTGGGGATGTTATAATGGAGGAAGATATACATGTCTGGAGGCAGGAGGTATATGGGGAATCCCTATACCTTCCCCTCGATTTTGTTGTGAACCTTAAACTTCTTTTTTAAGAAAAAAATGAAGTCTGAATTTACAACAGTTTTTTACTATAGGTGCTCAGCAGCAGATTGGAAGTGGTAAAAGAAAGAATCTACAGACTTGGAAATAGAAATTGTCCATTTTTTTTACAGTTTACCTACTTATTTTGAGAGAGAAAGAGAGAGCGTGTGAGCACACGAGTGGGGGAGGGGCAGAGAGAGAGGGAGAGAGAGAATCCCAAGCAGGCTCCATACTGTCAGCACAGACCCTGATATGGGCCTTGAACCCATGAACCGTGAAATCATGGCCTGAGCCAAAATCAAGAGTTAGACACTTAACCACCCCAGAAATTGTCCATTCTTAAGAACAAACAGTATGAAGAAAAATAACAGAAGCACAGTAACATGTGGGAATACCATCAAGCATACCAAAATACACACAATGGGAGTCCTAGAAGGAGTAGAAAGAGAATAAGGGTGTAAATAATATTTGGAGAAATCAAGACCAAAACTGCTCACATTTTATATGAAAAATTTATCTACACATCTAAGCTCAGTGACCTCGAAGTAAGAGAAACTCAAAGAAATTCACACTTAAACACATCAGAGTCAAACTGTCAGTTTGACTGCTTTCAAACAGCAATAGAAAAATGACTCATCATTGATAAAGGATCCTCAATAAGATCAATTGTTAATGTCTCACTGGAAACTATGAAGACTAGGAGGCAGTGGGATGAAATATTCAAAGTAATGAAAGAAGAAGACTGTCAACCCCAAATTTTATAATAATAAAAAAAATATTCCTCAAAGTGAAGGAGAAATTAAGACATACTCAAATAAACCAATGCTGAGAGGATTTGTCACTAGTAAACTTTCCCTACAAGAAATACTAATGATCGTCCTTCAGGCTAAAATGAAAGAACACCAGGCAGTGAGTTGAATCCACATGAAGAAATAAAGAGCACCAGTAAAAGTTACTACATAGAGAAATTTAAAATACGGTATAAATGTTTTTATGTTGTAACTCTTATCCTATCTAATGGGAAAAGATAGCTTCGTGAAATAATAACTACAAAATGGCATTTTTTTAAGGAGAGAGAGAGCGCAAGTGGGGGAGAGGCAGAGAGAGGGGGACAGAGGATCTGAGGTGGGCTTTGCGCTGATAGCAGAGAGCCGGGTGTGGGACTCAAACTCACAAACCATGAGATCATGACTTCAGCTGAAGTCTGATGATCAACCAACTGAGCCACCCAGTTGCCCCTAAAATGGTATTGATATGCTTATACTGTATAAAGATGGAATTTATATGATGATAATACAAAGTACAAAGGAGTAGGGGAAGGAATGAAGCTATATTGGAGTAAAGTTTTGAACATTATTGAAACTCAGTATTAATCTGAACTAGATTGTTATAAATTATGATGTTAATTGCAACCCCAGAGCATTAAGAAAAAATTATAAAAATACAGTAGAAGAAACAACAAAGTAATTAAAATGGTACACTTGAAAATATCTATTAAACACAAAAGAAGGGGGTAATGGAGAAACAGAGGAATAAAAAAACCCAAAATACATATATAAAACAAATAAAATTGCAGGAGTGAAACCTATGTTATTAGTAATTACATTATAAATAAATGGATTGAATTCTCCCATAAAAATGCAAAAACCTTTATTTAGACTGATCATGAAAAAAAGGAAAGAAAAGTCAAATTACTAATATCTGGAATAAAAGAGGAGACAACACTATTACAGAAATAAAAAGCATTGTAAGAGATACTGTGAACAACTGTATGTCAATAAATTAGACACCATAAATGAAATGGCCAAATTCCTAGAAAGACACAAACTACCAAAGATGACATAAGGAGAAGTAAAAAATCTAAATATACTTGTGACAAGTGAAGAGATTGAATTCATAATTTTAAAACTCCCCACAAATAAACTTCAGGCTCAGACAGCCTCAGTGTTAGATCCTACCAAATGTTTAAGGACTAATTAATATCGATCCTTCAGAAACTCTTTGGAGGCGCCTGGCTGTCTTAGTTGGAATAGCATGACTCTTTTTAAATTTTTATTTTTTTAATGTTTTTATTTATTTTTGAGAGAGACAGAGTGTGAGTGGGGGAGGGGCAGAGAGAGAGGGAGAGAATCTGAAGCAGGCTCCAGGCTCTGAGCTGTCAGAACAGAGTCTGACATGGGGCTTGAACTTACGGACTGCAAGATCATGACATAAGCCTAAGTCAGATACCCAACTGACTGAGCCAGCCAGGTGCCCCGAAATAGCATGACTCTTGATCTTGGGATTTGAGCCCTACATTGGGTGTAAAGATTACTAAAATAAATAAACTTTAACAAAAAGAGAAACTCTTTCCAAAAAGAAGAGGAAGTAACACATCTCAACCCATTCTGTGAGATCAATATTACTCTGATACAAAATCACACAAAGATATCATAAGAAAACTATAGACAAATATTCCTTATGGATAAAGACATGAATCTTCTCAACAAAATACTAGCAAACAGGATGCAGCCAGGGGAGCCTGGGTGGCTCAGTCAGTTAAGAATCTGACTTAAAATTTTTTTTTTTTGTTTAATGTTTATTTTATTTTTGAGAGAGTCAGAGAGTGAACATAAGCGGGGGAGGGGCAGAGGGGGAAGGGGACAGAGGATCTGAAGTGGGCTCTATGCTGACAGCAAAGGGCCCCATGTGGGGCTCAAACTCTTGAACCTGAGATCATGACCTGAGCCAAAGTCAGCACTTAATCAACTGAGCCACCCAGACACCCCAAACATCTGATTCTTGATTTTGCCTCAAGTCATGATCCCAGGGTTATGAGATTGAGCCCCAAGTTGGACTCCGTGCTGAGCATGGAGCCTGCTTAAGATTCTCTCTCTCTATCCCTGTCCATCTCCCCTGCTTGCGTGCTCTCTCTCTCTCTCTCAAAAAAACAAAAAACAAAAAACAAAAAACAAAAAAACCCACAACTGAATCCAGCCACATATAAAAAGGATTATACATCATGACCAAGTAGGATTAATCCCAGAATGCGAGTCAGTTTAACATCCACAAATCTACTGATTCAAAATATCATATTACTAAAATAGAAGACAAAGCCCACATGATCATCTCAGTTGAAACATAATTTGACAGAATCCAAAATACTTTCATGATTCAAAACAAAACAAAACCCAACACTGAACAAACTAGGAATAGAAGAGAATCCATGCAACCTGACAAAGGTCATCTATGAAAAATGTACAGATAACATCACAGACAATGTCAAAAGGCTTTCCCACTAATATCAGGGATAAAGAAGTATATCCACGCTCATCATGTCTATTCAACATTGTACGAATGTTGTAGCCATGGGTACTTGGCTGGCTTAGCCAGTGGAACACACGACTCTTGATTTCAGGGTGGTGAGTTTGAGCCCCACTTTGGAGTAGAGATTAATAATTTAAAAAAAAAGTTGTAGCTAAGACTGTTAGTCAATAAAAAGGAATAAAGGCATTGAGATTGGAAAGCAAGAAGTAAAACTATTTCTCCTTCCTTCTTTCCTTCCTCCCTTCCTTCTTTCTTCCTTTCTTTTTTTTGCTGCAAAAAGCTTTACCATTTCCATTAGGTCCACAGCTTAAAAAGCTGCCTAACAGCTACAGGGAGAAACTCAGGCATAATGTGGGCATAAAAGGGATGCCATCTAGGAAATGTTTTTCTAGGAAGAAGTAAAACTTTTTATTCACAGATGATATGACACTGTACATAGGAAATCCTAAGGAATCCAGAAAATATTATTATTAATAAGCAAGCTTAGAAAGTTGTAGGATATCAGATCAATATACAAAAATCAATTGTATTTATATACATCTGCAATGAAAATATAAAAATGAACTTAAGGGGCACCTGGGTGGCTCAGACGGGTGAGTGTCCAACTGATGTTACAATCTCACAGTTTGTGGGTTCAAGCCCACATCAGGCTCTGCACCATCAGCTTGAGATTCTCTCTTTCTTCCTTTCTCTCTGCCCCTCCCCTGCTTGCTCTCTCTCTCAAAATAAATAAATACACTGGCTGGCTCAAGTCAGAAAAGCATGTGACTTTTTCTTTTTTAAATGTTTATTTATTTTGAGGGGGGAGGGGCAGAGAGAGAACCCCAAGCAGGCTCTGCACTGTCAGCGAGGAGCCCAATGTGGGGCTCCATCTCACTAACCATGAGATCACGACCTGAGCCAAAATCAAGAGTACGATGCTTAACCAACTGAGCCACCCAGGCACCCTGGAAAAGCATGTGACTCTTAATCTTGGGGTCGTGAGTTCGAGCCCTACACTGGGTGAAGGGAAGAGGTTACTTAAATAAATAAAACTTTAAAAAAAAAGAATATAAATGAGGCACCTGGGTGGCTTGGTCGGTTAAGCGTCCGACTTTTGCTTAGGTCATGATCTCATGGNTAAAAAATAAAAAAAGAATATAAATCCATTCACAGTAGCATAAAAAAGAATAAATACATAGAAGTGAATTTAACAAAATAAAAGACCTGTATATTGAAAACTGTAAAACATCATTGAAAGCAATTTAAAAACTAAATAAATGGAAAGAAAGCCCATGTTCATCAATCAGGAGGCTTAATGTGGTTAAGAGGGCATTACTCCCCAAACTGATCTACAGATTCAACTCAATCCGTCTCTAAGTCCCAGCTGGCTTTTTTGGAGAAATGGACAATCTGATCCTAAAATCCATATGGACACACAAGAGACCCATAACAGTCAAAACAATCTTGAAAATGAACAAAATTAGAGGACTCGCACTTTTTGAGTATAAAACTTCCTACAAAGCTACAGTAATCAAGACAGTGTAATAGCATAAAGATAGGTATATAGGTCAATGAAATAGAACTGAGAGTCCACATTTTTGACAAACTGAATTGTGCCAAGACAATTCAATGGGGGAAAGAAAAGTGTTTTCAATATATGGTGCTGGGGTACAACTGGATATTCATATGCAAAAAACTATAGTTGGACACCCTCCTTTTATACTCTTATACAAAAATTAAACTGACAATGGACCAAAGACCTAAATGTAAGAGTTAAAACTATAGAAATCCCGGGGCGCCTGGGTGGCTTAGTCGGTTAAGCGTCCGACTTTCGTTCAGGTCATGATCTCGCGGTTCGTGGGTTCGAGCCTCGCGTCGGGCTCTGTGCTGACTGCCAGCTCAGAGCCTGGAGCCTGTTTCCGTCTGTGACTCCCTCTCTCTCTGACCCTCCCCTGCTCACGCTGTCTCTCTCTCTCCTAGAAATAAATAAAACATTAAAAAAAAAAAAACAAAAAACTATAGAAATCCTTTATTTAAAAAAAAATTTTTAGAGTTTATTTTTTTATTTTGAGAAAGAGAGTGCAAGTGGGGAAGGGGCAGAGAAAGACAAGGAAGAGAATCTCAAGCAGGCTCCACGCCACCAGTGCAGAGCCAGATGCGGGGCTCAAAGTCACAAACCGCGAGATCACGACGGGAGCCAAAGTTGGACACTTAACAGACTGAGCTACCCAGGGACCCCAAAAACTATAGAACTCTTTAAAAAAAACAGGGAAGAGCTTTATGACATTGTATTTGGCAATGATTTCTTAGATATGACAGCAAAAGCACAGGCAACAAAAGAAAAACAAATAAACTGGACTGCATCAAAATGGGAAACTGGGCATCTAAGGACAGTTAACAGAATGAAAAGGCAACCTACAGAATGGGAGAAAAGATTTGCAAATCATATATCTGACAAGGGGTTAGTCCAGAATATATAGAGAACTAAAGAATTCCTACAGTGATAAAAAGACATATACTACAAATGGGGCACCTGGGTGGCTCAGTCAGTTGAGCATCTGACTTCGGCTCAGGTCATGAACTCACAGCTCCTGAGTTCAAGCCCCGTATCAGGCTCTGTGCTGACAGCTCAGAGTCTGGAGGCTGCTTCAGATTCTGATCTCCCTCTCTCTTTCCCCCTCCCCCACTCATGCCCTGTCTCTCTCAAAAATAAACATTAAAAAAAATTTTTTTAAAGACACAGAATACAATTTAAAAATGGGCCAACAACTTGGACAGATATTTCTCCAAAGAAGATATACAAATGATCAACAAGCCTATGAAAAGATACTCAACATCACTCATCACCAGAGAAATGCAAATCAAAACCACAATGAGATACCACCTCACACCCACTAGGATGTCTTTTATTAAAAAACAAAAAGCCAACAGGAAATAACAAGTGTTGGTGAGGATGTGAAGAAATTAGAACCTTTGTACACTGTTGGTAGGGATGGAAACTTGTGCAACTATTACGGCAAATATTATGGCAGTTCCTTAAAAATTAAAGACAGAATTACCATGTGAACCAGCTCCTCCACGTCTGGATATATATTTAAAAGAATTGAAAGCAAGTTCCTCAAAAGATATTTGTGCGTCCCTGTTCATGACAGCATTCTTCACAATAGCCAAGAGGTAGATATATCCCAGTATCTATTAGAGAATGAGTGGAGAAACAAAATGTAGCATTAACATATAATAAGCTACTATTCAATTATTAAAAAGAAATGAAATTCTGACATATGGATGAACCTTGAGGACATTATGCTAAGGGAAATAAGCCAGTGACAAAAAGACAAATACTATGTGATTCCCATTTATATGAAATATCTAGAGTAGTCAATTCATAGAGACAGAAAGTTGAATGATGGTTACCAGGGACTGGGGAGAGGAGGATATGGGGTATTGTTGCTTAACTGGAATAGGGTTACGGTTTTACAAGAGGCAGTTTCAGGGTGCCTGGGTGGCTCAGTTGGTTAGGTGCCCGACTTCGGTTCAGGTCATGATTTCACAGTTCGTAGATTTGAGCCCCACATCGGGCTCTGTGCTGACGGCTCAGAGCCTGGAGCCTCCTTCCAATTCTGTCTGTCTGCCTCTCTCTCTGGCCTTCTCCCACTCGTGATCTCTCTCTCTCAAATATAAGTAAAACATAAAACAATTTTTTTTTTTTTTTTAATTTCTAGGGGAGAGAGAGAGACAGCGTGAGCAGGGGAGGGTCAGAGAAAGAGGGAGTCACAGACTCTGAAACAGGCTCCAGGCTCTGAGCTGGCAGTCAGTACAGAGCCCGACGCGGGGCTCAAACCCACGAACCGCGAGATCATGACCCAAGCGAAAGTCGGACGCTTAACCGACTAAGCCACCCAGGCGCCCCTAAAACAATTTTTTTTAATTAAAAAAAAAAAGAGGCAAAGTTTCTGGAGATTGAACAACATAAATACACTTAAAATTACTGAACTATACACTTAAAAATAATGAAGATGTTAAGTTTTATATAATGTATATTTAACCGCATTTTAAAAAGTTTATTTATTTACTTTGGAAGAAAGAGAGAGAGAGCGCGCAGGCTGGAGAGCGGCAGAGAAAGGGAAAGACAGAATCCCAAGCAGGCTCCACACTGCCAGTGCGGAGCCCAATGTGGGGCTCGAACTACAATCCATGAGATCATGACCTGAGCTAAAATCTCGAGTCAGACACTTAACCTGCTAAGCCACCCAGGTGCCCCTACCACATTTTTTTTAAAGGGCTACAAAAAAAATGCTCAATTATATTTACAGAAATGCTAGGTGGTGAGATGTTATCATTTATCAGATTTGAGACCATTTTTCTTTGTGACCCTTGACTTCTGTACTTCAACCTCTACCTGTGTCTACCTGGCTACTCAAAAAGTAACCTGAGAGCTATCATTTAAGCTACTCAGGCAGTGCCAGGCTTTTCCATATATAATTCTCAACAATCTCCTGGAGAGTAAACTAAAGCTCAGAAAGGCTCAGTGACATTTCCCAAGGTCTGTGAGTGACGGTGCTATCATTGGGACCCATGGCCCCATCAGAAAGCCTGGGTTTTATCCCTATTGCACCTCATGCCCCTCAAACCAGCTTCATCCTAACAAACCACGTAGGACACCTCAAAAATTCAGATCCCCCTTAGAGTGGAGCTTCTCCAGGTTTTGATGAATCTTGGATGTGTGAATCCTGTGATGAATAAATTAACAAAGAGTTGAATGAAAACAGGAATGAATACATGGACGGACTAATGGAGCCTTAAATGGGTGGGGCCTTGAATGGGTGGGGCCCGGAAGAGAGGGAAGACCAGAGGAGCCAAATGAGGAATTTACATTGTGCTAACCAGAGTTCTTAGAGTCTATCACACGCTGAGGTCAGAGACCACTGGGGAAAGTCAAAGGGTCTGGAGTTGCTGCCAGCCTAAGAAGAGGCCAATCCAGACACAGCTGTGTGAGCTCCCAGCCGCAAAGGAGCCTCAGGCAAGATGTCCTAAGGTCGGGGGAGGAGGGGTGAAGGAACACTGGGGAGACTTGGCCGGTTTGGGCATAGGGGAGGGGCAGATCTTTCTTTAGAAAGATCACTTGGGCTCCTATGGAGAAGGTGACTCTCAGGGGAAGAAATTGGAGGAGGGAAGGGGCTCCTGGGTGGCTCAGTCAGTTAAGTGTCCAACTTTGGCTCAGGTCATTATCTCACAGTCTGTGGGTTCAAGCCCCATGTCAGGCTCTGTGCTGACAGCTCAGAGCCTGGAGCCTGCTTCAGATTCTGTGTCTCCCTCTCTATCTGCCTCTACTCTGCTCCCTCTCTGTCTCTCAAAATAAAATAAAGACACTTAAAAAAAGTTAAAAAAATTAAAACAAGAAATTGGAGGAGGGAAGAAGACCTGATCTCAAATACAGAGCCAAGGAAAGTGAATTCCAGAAAGATTTTTGGATGGACCCTTGACCAGGGCTTTGTGGTTGATCAGCTGCACGTAGGGATGGTGGGAGAGAGGAAGGGGTCTCTGTTATCCCTTCAGGTACTTCAGTGACAGAGCCCAAAGGAACAGATCTTTTTTTCTTTTTCTTAAGTTTATTTATTTTGAGAGTGAGAGAGATGTGGGGGGCGGGTGCAGAGAGAAAGGGAGAGGGAAGAGAATTCCAAGCAGGCTGTCAGCACAGAGCCTGATGCAGGGCTTGAACCTACGAACTGTGAGATCATGACCTGAGCCAAAACCAAGAGTCAGATGCTTACCCGGCTGAGCCACCCAGGTGCCCCAGGAATAGATGGGAGTGGGCGGTAAGGGTCAGTCAGGAACTGGGAAGCAGGCCGTCACTTTTCCTGGGTGACTCCCATGATTCTAAGAGTTTGTCTATTTGGCTGCTCCAACATGAGGTATATTTATGTTGTCCCTTGGGCCCAGGGGTCTCTGCACTTGTTTTCTGAGGGGCAAGATAGGGATCTGCAGGGGTAAGTGCATTAGTCTAGAGACAGATGAGGAGGCCAATGTCATGATGGGGTGGAAGAAGGAAATGGCTTTCAGAGAACAAGGAAGGAAAAAGTCTGAGGAAGCAAAAGTTAGAAACCACCAACCTTTCTATTTCTGTGTTATTTAACCAAATACCACCCCAAGTGTTACATCCCTTGACCCTCATGGTGATCTGGAGAACTCAGCGAGCTGGGCCACTGCCTCCTCCAGGCTAACAGGGTCTCTAAGCTGGCATGGGAACCCAGGAGACCTGGCGCCTAATGGAGCACTTGGTGGATACGGCATTAGGGCACTGGGTGACCGTGGCCCCTTTCAGGGGAGGAGGGCATACCTGAACTACTTAAACTACTCTTCTTAGGTAAAGTTGAGAGAAGATGAGGGCACAAAAATATCTCCTCCAACTTAGGAAGACTCCCCCAGAGCCAGTCCACTGACCCCAGATCTCCTCTGAGCCCGTCAAGCCTGGAAGGGGGAGCTTCCTTTGCCAGCCTTCTCTACTTCAGCTTCAGGGAGCCTCAGGACCCCAGCACTAAAGGAACAGGATCTGACTCCTTCCTCCACTGTGGAGACGGGGAGACTGACCCAGGGGGCCAAGGGGGCCCTGCACGAGGCTCTCTCTCCCCGCAGGCCTTGGCCTCCCTAACCACAGCTCCATCTGCAGGGACAGAAGGACATGGCCTGGAGACTGACACCACTTCTGCTGCTGCTGCTGGCCTGGGTAGCCTCCATGTGCAGTGCCCGGAAAAGGACAGACCTGCTCAACGTCTGCATGGATGCCAAGCACCACAAGACAAAGCCAGGCCCCGAGGACAAGCTGCATGACCAGGTGTGGCTGGAGTGTGGTTCGGGCTGGGGACGGGGCTGGTTCCAATGGGGAATAGAAGGTCAGGGTGGCAGGGGAAGGGCTGACTGATCAGATCCCCCCACATCCTGAGTTACCGCTGTGGGAGGAGATGAAGCTAGGGCGGGGGGTATTGGCTGAGGTGATTTAGGGGTGTCCTCTTCAGAGGATACCGTGGCAGCAGTGACATGATATGATCACTTGTTGAGCACTTACTAGGTGTTGGGTTTTCTACACGTGATTTCACATTCCCAGTGGTCGTTTGATGTAGGAGATAATGTTCTCCCCCAATAGAACCCAAATGAGGAAACGGGCCCAGAGAAGCAGAAGGACACACAGAAGATCTGGACATTAGCAGCCCCTATGGTGTGGGGGTAGGACTGGGGTGGGCACTCCCAGCATTCTAGAGGGTAAGAGACTGTCAGGGAGGGTGGTTCTTACTACCTTCACCATGTGCCGGTCCATGAAGCGTCAGGGGTAGAAGACAAGGGCTCTTAGGGCTGTGACATAGGGCACAGATGTGGCATTTTCACTCACTCGATACGAGTGGATGCCAGTCAGTGGTAACTCTATTCAGACTCCACGTCTCCTTTTTCTGAAATAAAATTCAAAGCCAATAGGACCTATTTGCACATTTAACTTTAAAAAATCAGCATGACTATCTGTAACACAAAAGAGAACAAAGAAAGCAATTTATAATAAAATGTATTTCCATATGTTTCTTCTCTAATGATTACATTAGAAATCACTATCAAATAGTTTTTTGTTTTTAAGTTAGTGCTTTATTTTTTTTTTAATCTTTATTTATTTTTGAGAGAGAGGGATATAGAATGCGAAAGGGGAAAGGACAGAGAGGGAGACACATAGCGTGAAGCAGGCTCCACGCTCTGAGCTGTCAGCACAGAGCCCAATGTGGGGCTTGAACCCACAAACCACGAGATCATGACCTGAGCCAGTTGGACGCTTAACTGACTGAGCCACCCAGGCGCCCTGCATGTTTGCTTTTATTTGCCAAATCACTAGGAATGGGGCAGCTACCAAAGAAGCTCGATACAGGTATATTCTGTTGACAACTAAAATGCTATAAGGTATTCTAAGCAGTGTTGCCATTGATGACATACTTTTCTAAAATAGTGAATAATTCCAGTAAAGCCAAACACATAGCATGGCCTTCCTTTTCATAGTATTTACAGTCCTGAAAAAGCCAGTCTATATTAAAAACTTGCTAAAATATGGTGCATCTATATGTAAGATGGAGTTGAGTTTAGATTTGGGAAATCATAAATAGGTCTTTCATTTATTTTTTTCAGCAAATATTTTCATGGGCCTGCCACGTGTCTGGCACTAGACTCGCCTCTGGGGACACAGGCCTTAATACTTGCGAAGAAGTAACTTACTCAACATATATTACTGCATAGGTCATTCTCTTCCTCCTTTGCTCAAAATGTCACTTTCCAGTGAGGCTTTTCACAACCACCTTTTTTAAAATTCCAACAATCAACCCATACTCCACATCCCTATTCCCTGCTGTAATTTTCTCCATGTAATTGATCATATCCTGACACTGTATTTTGTTCTCTTTTAGTTTCTTACTGTCTGTCTCCACTGATCAGGATGTAAGTTCCACGAATACATATTTCTGTTTTGTTTTCTATCATATTCTCAGCATCTAGAACAGTGACTGGCATAGAAATAGGTACTCAGTAATTATTTTTTAATGAATAAATAAATCAAAGAGCTTTCTATAAAATATGAAGGTCTGCATAAATGATAGCTAATGACAGGGCTTCTCTCTGGCTCCCACAACCCCTGATCACACTGTTGTAACTAAGTTTCCCCCAAGATGCGAGTTTCTGGAGACCAAGGACAGAGGGTCTTCACAGTAAACTTTCCTAGGACAACTCACCTGAGGCAGGAGAACAAGAATCAAATAGGGAGAGGCTGAAGGTTGTGGTGTGGGAGGCATGTGGTCCGGGGTCTTCTCTGCCCAGTGCACCCCCTGGAAGAAGAACGCCTGCTGCTCACTCAACACCAGCCAGGAGCTGCATCAGGACCCCTCCCTCCTGTATAACTTTAACCTGGACCACTGCGGCAAGATGGAGCCCACCTGCAGGCGCCACTTCGTTCAGGACAACTGTCTGTACGAGTGCTCACCCAATCTGGGGCCCTGGATCCAGGAGGTACAGGCCTCTCCCTCATCCCAGCCCAGCAGGCTGCCATCCTGCCAGGTCAAGTCTGTGGCTGCCAGCGCCCCTGGCTGAGAGGAACCCTCCCTCCCCCCGCCCTCCTAGGTGAAGCAGAGCTGGCGCAAGGAACGCTTCCTGGATGTGCCCTTATGCAAAGAGGACTGTCAGCAATGGTGGGAAGACTGCCGCACCTCCCACACCTGTAAGAACAACTGGCACAGGGGCTGGAACTGGAGCTCAGGTGAGGGCCTGGGGGTGCGGAGATGCAGGTGGGGTCTGAGGGTCTGGGGTTGGGTGAGGATTTCCGGAGGGGGGGTGGCCAGAAATGAGCTCTGAGCCCAGGGGCTGAATGTGTGTGTCCACCCTCTCTCCCCATGCAGGATTTAACAAGTGTCCGGCTGGAGCCACCTGCCGCACATTTGAGTCCTACTTTCCCTCGCCCGCAGCCCTGTGTGAGGGCATCTGGAGTCACTCCTACAAACTCAGCAACTACAGCCGAGGGAGCGGCCGCTGCATCCAGATGTGGTTTGACCCGGCCCAGGGCAACCCCAACGAGGAGGTGGCGAGGTTCTATGCCTTGGCCATGAGTGCTGGGACCCTGCCCCATGGGGTGGAGCTTCTCCTGCTCAGCCTGGTCCTGATGCTGCAACTCTGGCTCCTAGGCTGAGTCCAGCCCTACTCAGATGTCTTTTCTGCATGTCCCCAGTTTTGATGACCAAGCTTGGCTCAGCATAGCTCTCACAAATGAGGGAGCCCTAAGCATGCCTCCATCCATTATCCATCCTTCTGTCATCCAGCTCCTGCTCCCATAGTGGGCCTTGGGCTTTCCCTGACAGCCAATTCAAATAAACAGACAAACCTATTCTTGTCTGATGGGTGATTTTGGTTTGAATGAGTAGAGGACAGCTTCCATAGCTTTTGGATTCCTTCAGATGAGAGAAATGAGATCTGGGTTTGAATACTAGCTCTGCTACTGACTATGGAAAGTGAAGCAGTTGCTTGTCTACTTTAAAGCTTAGCTTCTTCCTCAATAAAATGGGCATAATGAAACTTCTTTCCTTTAGGGTTGTGAAATACAAAGGAGATGTTGCCTAGAAAGCATGTGAACCCAGTGTCTGCACAATTAATAGCCCTCAAGGATCCGGTTGCTCTTGTAGCCAAAAAGGAGAGCTAGCTCCAGAACTGTGTTACTTATCTTATACTGGTCCCCAAATATCCCCGCTTTCTCTCAGGTCCCGTCTGCCTGGTTTTGTGGTCAACTCGGCTGGGGACGGGTGTCCAGGGAAGGCTCTGGATTCCCAGTGGGGGTGAAAAAAATTTGCACACGATGTGGATTGAAGGGACAGAGTTGAGGCTTGGAACGCTCAGATTAGGAAGACAGAAGATTGGGGAGGGCAGTCTGGGAGGTTCCCGGAAGAGGAAATGTTCAAGAGTCTTGAATTGGTTTAGCCCTGCTGCACCCCAGAAGATAGAAAAAGGCTGGAAAGTCTTGGGGGCTTCTCAGGGGCAGGGCCTGGCCTCTCCTCCGGCGATTGCTAGATATGCCTATCCTCTCTCTTCACATCCCCCGGGAACTAGGCCTGAGTAGATGTCTAGGTCTCCCCCTTGCCTTTTTCCCCTGGGAACTATTTGTCTCTACATCTGCCTCCCAGAGAGGCACAGGTACTTGTCTGAGAACACCCGAGGCAGGTGGGTGATCAAGTTAGGACCAGAACTCAGGTATGAAGACTCCTAGTCCAGGTCTCTCCCCTCCCCACTGCACCAGGTTGTCCCCTTCATGGCACACTCCCCTTCCCTCATACCTAGAGCTGAGTGAAGGGGAAAGTCGGGCATTCCTGGGGGTTCTAGAGACACTGTTGGGTGTGGGGGTTTATCTCTTAGTCACTATATTTACCTAGTCTGGAAGGCCCCACAGAGCCTATTCCGTGTTCCTGGCGTTCCTGGGGGTTCTAGAGACACTGTTGGGTGTGGGGGGTTATCTCTTAGTCACTATATTTACCTAGTCTGGAAGGCCCCACAGAGCCTATTCCGTGTTCCAGGCTTCGGTCCAGCTGGGTTAAGCCAATGCATATTTGAAATAGAGGAAGGAGCTCGCCCGGGACTGACCCAGACACAGGTTCAATTGAGCAAAGCGAAAGTTCTCTCCCAGGTTAAAGGGGATCGGCTGACGGCGGCCCAGGAGTTGGCAGCAGTGAGCCGGGTTGGAGGCCTGCGCCTTTAAGGAGCCAAGGGGCGGAGGGGCGGGGCAGGAAGCGGACTCCTGGGAGACGCTGCCACCGGCTAGGTCTTTTTTGGGGGAAGGGGCGGGCCAGACCCTCTATGGGCCCCGCCCCCTTCCCGGCGACCGTGTTCCCTCCTCCCACGCCCCCGCTAAGGGCGAGCTTCTGAGCGGGGGCGTCTGAACGTACCAGATAAAGGGAGCTCCCGGTTCGGCGTCCCGCCCACAGAGGCTCAAGTTTGTTGTCTTGGAGGGAGTAACTGGGGCACGGGCGGGTACTAATAATACCCGTTCGTTCAGGCGCAGCGCCTTACAGTTTACACAGCTGTCACCTTCGTTACTCCTTAATTAATAATAAAAATAGCCGCTGTTCTGGAGCGCCTACTGGATGCCAGGCCCCGTGCCGAGAGCTTTACAAGCAGTTCCATTGAGTTCGGCCAAATAACATTGCCCCCACTTTGCAGAGCGGGAAGGCGAGGCGTGGAGAGGTGCCGTGACTTGCCTGAGGTCACTCGGCAGGTCAGCGGCTCAAGGATCGGGGGCCGGGGTAGGAGGGGCGCGGGTGCTACCCCCAGCTCCTGG
>NW_027529630.1:1094260-1094975 GCF_008692635.1 Crocuta crocuta
CAAGGGCCCCCTCCCCCGGGAAGGGGGCATCGGAGCGGCCCAGGAGGTGGGGGTCTGCGCGCGGCGGCTGCGGTTCTGGGGAGAAGTCGGGAGCCCAGGGGTTTGAGGGAACTTTCTTTTAGAAGGGCAGTTGGGGGTGCTGATCTCGGACTGCTGAACCCCTCAAGGCTCGGGCCTGCGGGTATGGGGGATGGTGCCAGGGAACTTGGCCGGGAGGGGGGAAGGGCTCTACCCCGGCGGCGAGGGGCTGCCAGGGACCGTGCCCGGGGATTCGAGGACACCGGACCTTGTCAGAGTGTGTATGGGAGATCAGGTCTCGATTGAGGGGATTTCCCCCCGCGGGATTTGTCGAGGGCTGGACTCAGTGGAGTTTGAGGGGTCAGGTCTAAAATGGGCCTGGATTTCGCGGGAGTTGAGGGTCCAGGCCGCTTGGATATTGAGGACAGGGATGGGAAGAGGTTCATCTTGGATCCCTCGCGGGTTTTGGGAGCTCGACCCTTTGTGGCTGCAAGAGGAGCTGAATAGAAAGGATTTGGGGTGGAATTAGACGATTATGGGAATTGGGGGTCATATCATTGCGATTAGTAGAGACGGCTTATTCTCCGGAGATGGGACCGGGATCCAAAGTGTCCAGAAGCCAGGTGGGGGAACTTGACCTTCGTTGGGGGTGGGGATTGGGGGCTGGATCTCCAAGGGATGGTGATGGCAGGGCAGG
>NW_027529630.1:1095249-1108502 GCF_008692635.1 Crocuta crocuta
ATGGCCTCGGCTGGGGGGGCGCCGGGCCCGGGGGGGGCGGGGCCCGGAGGCGCGCTGGGCAGCCCGGCTCCCGCCTGGTACCACCGCGACCTGAGCCGAGCTGCCGCTGAGGAGCTGCTGGCCCGGGCAGGCCGCGATGGCAGCTTCCTGGTCCGAGACAGCGAGAGCGTGGCGGGAGCTTTCGCGCTCTGCGTCCTGTGAGTGGGGCTGGGGCTCCCGGCGGGCAGGGGCACGGCCTCAGGTTCCTTGCATGTGTGCGGAGGGTCTGGGACACTGGGACGCCTGCTCCCTCCACGGTGGGGGCTTTGGATTTAAGTCGGGGCCGAGTAAGGATGCAGGGGGCACTTCCTTCCTGCTGTGTCTGGCGACACTTTCTGGGGCATGGAGGGCAGAGTATGTGGGGTCCTGCTAGCCAGGGTGGCTGTAATGGGGAAAAATGCAAGGAGTCTCTGGCAGACCCCCTCAGGCACCCTCCAGGAAGAAGGCGCGGGGGACGGGGGAGGATGTGTGGATGTGCGTTCCAGGGTTGTGTGCGGTTCTGTTTATACACGGATTGGGTGTTAGAGCGATAGGCGTAGAGGGAGTTGGGGCCAGAGAGACTGGATGCCCAGCAGCTTCCTTAGGGGTCCTTTTTGTGGCTCTACGACTGAAGTTGGGACCTGCCTGGCCATAGATGTGTAGGGCTGGGGGAGCAGAGTGGTGGTGAGAAGAAGGGATGTGAGGCTATATAGGTCTGTGTCATTATTTCATCAATCAATGGGCGCGTTTATGTGCCCTGGCTCTGGGCCCCAGTCCTGAGCATCCTGGCTGCCCTAGCCCTAAGCTATGGGTGCTGAATGTGGAGCCAGACTTGGCAGCTCTCTGAACGGATCTCATCCTGTGCCTGTACCCATCAGCTGTGTGTGGCAGTGGTGCTGGGTGAGTTTGGTGGGTTTGGAGTCTTCTCCCTGAGCTGTCTCCTTCGCCCGGTGGTCTGATACTAGGTGGGCTCCTGTGGGCCTTGTTAGGATCTGGTAATATTCCTCAGCCTTGTGAACCTTCCTAACCCCCCATCGTTCTGTCCCTTACCTCTCTGTTCTCATTTCTTTGAGGGTACGTTGGCATAGACCAGTGGTTCTCAATTGGGGTTTATTTTACCCCTCAGGGACACTTGGCAATGTTTGGAGACACATTTGGTTGTCATAAGTGGGATATAGTGCTACTGGCATCTAGTGGGTAAAAGCCAGTGATGCCACTAAACATCCTAACATGCATAAGATAGTCTCTCACAACAAAGAATTATGCCATCCAAAATGTTAGTAGTGTTGGCACTGAGAAACCCTGGCCTGGACAGTGGACCTGAAGAGGAAGGGGTCCCCTAAATCTTAGCTTATTTCTCACTCTGACACCCAGGAGGAGAGACTAACAAGGGACAGCTTCGGGAGATGCATATCACAGAGTCCTGCCTCCCAGCCCCCTCTGAGGCATACCCCCTAATTAGAGAGGGGAGGGAGGCAGGTGCTGGGTCAGCTGTTGAGTGGGAGGGGAACAGCTGGGCCTGTGTCTGGGGGAGGAACATTATTGTCCCAGGAGGGGAGAGTCCTGACTCCATTGCCAGGGGAGGAGATGGGTGGAGTGAGGGTCTGTCTGTGTCAGGGACTTTAGCTTTGCCAGCTGACTCTGGCTCCTCCCTGCATCTCAACAGCCTGGGGATGGGAAGAGGGGTCAGAAATGGGATAGAAGCCTGGCGGTAGGTGATGAGAAACATCATTGCTTACCTGTACATGGGTAACATTTCCAGACGCACCCCTGCCCCAACAGGCACAGGCAATCTGACAAGTGGGCCAGGATACAGGTACTAGGCTCTACCCTGGCGTTCAGTCCCAACTCTGCCTTTTACTTGTTCTGTGATCTTAGGCAAATCACTTTTTCCTCTTTGAGCCTCTTCTGGGGAATGGGGTTGATGCTCATATCTCTATCAAAATGTGAGAATTAAAGGAGATCATATCTGTAGGGTGTTCAGTACCCAGCCTATCATACAGACAGAGCTCAGTTCATGGGATGCTATTGTTGTTATATATACAGACCCACAGTCCACAAACCAGTCCACAAGCAGACACCTGCACAGCATGTTGCCCCATCAGCAGCCAGAGGAGCGCCCAAAGGAGGCTTATTTGAGGGGGAGGATGGACTGTGGCCAAGGAGCAGGGTCTCCTCAAACAGGCATTTGGTCCTCTGGTGCCAGTGCCCGTCTACTGCCCAGCACATACACGGGCCCGGGTGGCTCCCTTGAGCAAACCTACCTGAGGTGTGGTTGCAAGAAAGTCTTTTACCCCCACCCAGTGTGGCCTGTGCTGCCCAGGCCTGGCTCAGCTGTCACCTGTTCAGCTGTTGATGCCATCTGTCAGTCAGTACCCCTCTTGCCCCTCCTCAGTCCAGGGCTCTTACAGGGCTGGGTCTTCCATAGGGGGACCCCTTGGGTCATCCCAATTTCCTGGCATCTGGGAAAGCGGGGCAGAAGCTGGGATGCTCTCATATTCCCTAGCAAAAATGGCCCTTGACACATCTGGCCCCAGCAGAGCCAGACACCCACATAAACACAGAAAGCAGGCACACACGTGTGTTAGCACATCGCCTATGCATGCAAACAAGAGGGTACCAGGCTTCTGAGGACTCTTACTCTGGCGGGGGGCCAGAGCTCGTACCATAGCCCAGAGGGGCTGTTTAGACAGCTGTGGAGGCCACAAAAGAGCTGCCTGTTGCTCCCGGGCCCTGTGGTGGGTGTGGAGCCTATGAAGGTCTGGGTCGGCGGGGGGGTTTGCCAGTCATTCCTGCTCTTGTTGGCAACACTAGCAGGCTAGAAGTACACTGGCTTCATCGTTAACACTGTGTGGACTGAGCAAGGGATTTTAGGAAAATGAGGCCAAGCCCGCTGAGGGCTGAGCCTGGTGGCAGGAGGAAAGGCTTGGGCTCAGACTCCAGCCTGGGGGGTGACAGATTCTGATCCCTGCTTCATCATCAGGTATCAGAAGCATGTGCATACATACAGAATACTACCTGATGGAGAAGACTTCCTGGCTGTGCAGGTAGGAGCTTGGTCCCTGACCCCTGACCATGATTCCAGCCTGCGGCTGGCTGATCTTTCTTCTACCCTTGCTTGCTCGCAGACCTCACAAGGTGTGCCCGTGCGCCGCTTCCAGACCCTGGGCGAGCTCATTGGCCTGTACGCGCAGCCCAACCAGGGCCTCGTGTGTGCCCTGCTGCTGCCTGTGGAGCGGGAGCGAGAGCCAGACCCACCGGACGACCGTGATGTCTCAGGTACTGCCCACTGTGCCATGTACATATGCCTTCTCGGCTCCTTCCCTGGACACCACCTGCTTCTACCCTTCGCATCTTCTCAGCCTGCCTCCCCTAAAGCCCCCTGCCCCTAACCATGATGACAGGGCCCTTTACCCCGCCTCTGTGGAAGTCTGTGATAGCCACAGCATCCCCCGATACTTCACTGAGCATGGGGAGGCCCAAATGGCTGCCCCACTGACTCCTGTCCACAGATGGGGAGGATGAGAAGCCCCCGCTGCCCCCGCGCTCTGGCTCCACCAGTATTTCTGCCCCCATGGGGCCCGGCAGCCCCCCAGCAGTCCCTGAGACTCCCACAACTCCAGCTGCTGAGAGGTAAGACCACAGCCCCCTACACTGAAGAGGAATTCCCTTTTTCCTCTGAGAACTGTCCTCATCAAAGGTGGAGAGACCTTCCCAGCCCCCCACTCTTCCCCCAGGGACGGTCATCCTATCTCAGTCCCACTGGTAGACGTCCTGATTTATGGTGCTCTGATTGCTACCAGAACCATCTCCTCTAGGGATAGGGTGGCAGCACTGGGACAGGGTCAGCAGGCTCTTCACCGGCTTTTTAACCCCTTCCTGAAGTACTCCCAATGGGCTGAGCACTGTCTCGCACGAGTACCTGAAGGGTAGCTACGGACTGGACCTGGAGGCTGTGCGAGGCGGAGCCAGCAACCTGCCCCATCTCACCCGCACCCTGGCCACCTCCTGCCGGAGGCTGCACAGGTACCTGGGGCCCCAACACCACACACACAGCCTCTCCTCTGACCTGTCCTCACCTGCCCCCTTGCTGCACAGATGCCCTGACCTCTGATCTCTGGCCCTGAACGGGGAGCCAGCCGTTGCCTCCTGACTTGTCCTCACCTGAACCCTTGTATCCTCATGGGAGAGGCTGAAGCTGCACACTCGGCCCGCTTCCCCATACTTGGGTCGGAGCAGGGAGTTCTGACCTACTGTCTCCCCTAGTGAGGTGGACAAGGTCCTGTCGGGCCTGGAGATCCTGTCCAAGGTGTTTGACCAGCAGAGCTCTCCCATGGTGACCCGGCTTTTGCAGCAGCAGGTGAGATTGTGAGGAGACCTGTGGGGAATGGCTCATCTTTTGGGGCTGGGTGGGGGATGTCCTGCAAGGTGGCTGCATGTCACAAGCCTTAGTCTTTTTCTGTGCAGAATCCACCGCAGACGGGGGAGCAGGAACTAGAGAGCCTGGTGCTGAAGCTGTCCGTGTTAAAGGACTTCCTGTCAGGCATCCAGAAAAAGGTAGCCTTAACCCTGACCCTCTGACCTGACCTAGCAGTCCCTGAGTATTTGCATGGGCCTAACTGCTCTCAACCCTGAATCTACAGTTTCGCATTGGCCCCAACATCAGCTGTGTCCCTCCTGGCCCCAGCTTTCAGCATATCCCCTGACCTTGCCTGCCCTTCCCCACTCCAGGCCCTGAAGGCCCTACAGGACATGAGCTCCACAGCCCCGCCGGCGCCGCTGCAGCCGTCCATACGTAAGGCCAAGACCATCCCCGTGCAGGCCTTTGAGGTACACGGTGTGGTGTCAGGTGGGGCCTCATGGGGCAAAGAGCAGCTGGAGATGAAGGGTGTGTCACCTGCCCCAAGGTCTTTTCAGCAGCCAACACACCTCCTGACCTGCAGGTGAAGCTGGATGTGACCCTGGGTGACCTGACCAAGATCGGGAAGTCCCAGAAGTTCACGCTGAGCGTGGATGTGGAGGGTGGGCGGCTGGTGCTGCTGCGGAGACAGCGGGACTCGCAGGAGGACTGGACGACCTTCACACACGACCGCAGTGAGCCAGGGACCTGGGTGGTGGGCAGGGCGGCCTCCAGGCCTTGGTACACAGGCCAGTGTGACCATCCTCCATCCCCTAGTCCGCCAGCTCATTAAGTCCCAGCGTGTCCAGAACAAGCTGGGAGTCGTGTTTGAGAAGGAGAAGGATCGGACACAGCGCAAGGACTTCATCTTTGTCAGTGCCCGGGTGAGCAGCATGTTGGGCTAGGCCCTTGGGGACCGCAGGGTTCCCTGTGGGATGGGAAGAGAGGGAACACATGGCCCGTCATCCCTCTTGGCAGGAGTGGGTCTGATATGGTAGAGAGTATGTGTAGTGAAAATGGGTGGGCTGAAGGTGGAGTCAAATGTTCATTCAGTGAACATTTATTGAGCACCTGTTGTATGCTTGAGTATTGGGTATGTATTGGGCCCACAGGCATGACCTCATGGGACCTACCACCTACCAGGGGCCTCCCCTAACTGGTTGATGTCCCCCCCAGAAGCGGGAGGCCTTCTGCCAGCTGCTGCAGCTCATGAAGAACAAGCACTCGAAGCAAGATGAGCCCGACATGATCTCTGTCTTCATAGGCACCTGGAACATGGGTCAGGCCCAGGCTGGGGCTGGGATGGGAGAGAGGAATAGCTTCAGGTCAAGGGCCTGACCGCCCCCGTCCCCTTCACCTCCAGGAAGTGTACCACCTCCGAAAAACGTGACATCTTGGTTCACATCGAAGGGTCTAGGAAAAACCCTGGATGAAGTCACAGTGACCATACCCCATGACATCTATGTCTTTGGGACTCAGGAGAACTCAGTGGGCGACCGCGAGTGGCTGGACCTATTACGTGGGGGCCTCAAGGAGCTCACAGATCTGGATTACCGCCCGGTGAGGGGGGTCATCTTGCCCAGTTCCCTCCCTCCCCACTCCAAACTTTCCTGCTTCACCTCATGGGTGACCCTGGGGAGCACAACTTCACTGGCACCTCATTTGGCTTTGTGAATTGCCACCTTACCTCGGGAAATGAGAAAACTGCCTGGTGAGGGGGCACCTCCCCAAGTCTTTGCCCTCATTCCGTATTCACCTGAGACCTATTCTCTCATATCTCAGTCCATGACTCACCTACCTCCCTGGTCCCTGGGCAAATCCTTTAAGAGTCTAACCAGAGTCCTTCATGCTATGGAAATGTGCTGTGTTTCTCTCTGGCCCCTCAGGAAAAAGGGGTGGCAGAGACCTTCCTATACTATGAGTGACAGAACAGTCTATAGTATAGGTGGCAGTGGGAGGGGAATGTGGACAGTGGCCTCAGCTGACCCCAACCCTCTACCAGATTGCCATGCAGTCACTGTGGAACATCAAGGTGGCTGTGCTGGTCAAGCCGGAGCACGAGAACCGAATCAGCCATGTCAGTACATCCAGCGTGAAGACTGGCATCGCCAACACCCTGGGTGAGCAGGGTGGGCAGGGTCCCTCTGTCCACACCTCCTGCTTCCTCTCTAGCTCACAGTCTCCTCCTTTTGGTTGGTCTCAGCTTTCTTACATAGAGAGGCCCCCCCTTTTTTTTAAGTTTATTTTGAGAAAGACTGAGTGAGCAGGGAGGGAGAGGGAAGGGCAGAGAGAGACCCCAAGCAGGCTCTGTGCTGTCAGCATGGAGCCTGATGTAGGGCTCAAACTCAAGAAATGTGACATCATGATCTGAGCTGAAATCAAGAGTCAGAGGCTCAACTACCTGAGCCACCAGGCAACCCTACAGAGAGCCCTTTGTAAAGCATATTCATATTCTAAATCTAGGAAGCACCTCTAGGAAGGCAGGGCCAGGATAATTACCTCCATTTCATAAGTGATAAAACAGAACAAAAACCCAAAAACCATTCAGGCCCAGAGTCACTGAGTGACCTGTCCAGGGTCACACTACTAGTACATGGAGGAGCCAGCAGAGTGCCCGGGCCTCTTGGTTTGTGGTCCAGTGCGCCCTCAGCATAGATTCTGCTCAGAATCTGCAGGTCTTTTCAGTGTCACCTTTGGGATCCCCTGTGATTTCCAGGGGCTTTGTCTGCACACGCAGAGAGACTCAGGCCATCCAGATGGGCTGCCGTGATCTGTGTGGCACCTCCAGGGTAGAAGGGGATGTGTTCAGGGGCCTGCCTGCCTCACAGCCTCTGGGGAGGGATTGGGAGAATCTTCCTGCTGCTGCTTCGAGGGCCAGAGGGGAGAGTTGGGAGCCCTCCAGAGGTGACACAGGCCGCCTTTTCTTGCTTGCCCTGACAGGAAACAAGGGGGCTGTAGGCGTCTCCTTCATGTTCAATGGCACCTCATTTGGCTTCGTGAATTGCCACCTTACCTCGGGAAATGAGAAAACTGCCCGGTGAGAGGGCACTTCCCCAAGTCTTTACCCTCATTCCCTATTCACCTGAGACCTATTCTCTCTCCCATATCCCAGTCCATGATCCACCTACCTCCCTGTCCCCAGAGACCCCCTTCTCCATTGTCCAAACTCAAGACTGCTTTGTCTGTCCCTGACTTTGATCTTGTTCCCAGCTATTTCCTCTGTCCCTAGGCACCCTGATCCCTACCCCGTACCTGACCCCAGAGACTTACCTTTCTGCCAGTCCCTGGCACGTGACCCTGGAGGCTTCCCTGTACCCCCACCGTAGGCGGAACCAGAACTACCTGGACATCCTGCGGCTGCTCTCACTGGGTGACCGACAGCTCAGTGCCTTTGACATCTCCCTGCGTTTCACACACCTCTTCTGGTTTGGGGACCTCAACTACCGCCTGGACATGGATATCCAGGTGCAGATGGGGCCAATGGTGACTGATAGGGAAGCTGGGCTGGGGGCCAGTTGGGCTCCCACCTCTGTCTCTGGCTCAAAAGGGAGTTTTCAGTCTTTGTGTCCTCACCACAGGAGATCCTGAACTACATCAGCAGGAAGGAGTTTGAGCCCCTGCTCAGGGTGGACCAGCTCAACTTGGAGCGTGAGAAGCACAAGGTTTTTCTTCGATTCAGTGAGTGTGGGCCTGGCAGGAGATCTCTAAGGGATGGGGTCTTTACGATACCCCTGGGTCTTCAGGGCTCTGGTCCCCACTTATTCCCTGCCTTTCCTAGGTGAGGAGGAGATCTCCTTCCCACCCACCTACCGCTATGAGCGGGGTTCCCGGGACACCTATGCCTGGCACAAGCAGAAGCCAACTGGGGTGAGTGAAGGGAACCGGGCAGGGTTGGGGGGGTAGTGCTTGGGAGACTCCCCTGGGCTGTAGTGAATCAAGAGTATGTGTCTGGTCAAGGGTCTGGGCAGTTACTGTTCCAGCTTCTGTGGTCCCTCTGAGGCCTTAGGGGTGATCTTGAGTTGCAAGGACCCAAAAAGAGTGGTGGGCCTGGGGCCTGGTGTGGGGGGAGTGTTGGGCCTCATCAGCTCTGCAACTCGGGGGTGGGGCTCATGCTGAGCAACCCCAGCTATTGAACCTGACCATGCTGCCATCTGCTGCCCCAGGTCCGGACCAATGTGCCTTCATGGTGTGACCGGATTCTCTGGAAATCCTACCCTGAGACCCACATCATCTGCAATTCCTATGGTCAGAGCCTCCTGGACAGGGTGATGGGCAGGCCTGGGTGATCACTGTCCCGACTCTGCCCTGGCTTTGGGAAGTGGGAATGGAGAGTAAAGAGCTTGTCCCTGAGCTTACATTCCTATCCCAGGTTGTACTGATGACATCGTCACCAGCGACCACTCCCCCGTGTTTGGGACATTTGAGGTTGGAGTTACTTCTCAGTTCATCTCTAAGAAAGGTGACTATTCTGGATGTGCTTGTGGGTGGGTGGGCACAGGTGGTGGCCTGGGGATGTGCACAGGTTTGAATATATCTGTGTGTGTGGGTGTTTGGGTGTATACATGGATGTGCAGGAATGTTTCTGAATATGTACTGTATGAGAGTGTCTGTGTGCCTGGGGCATCATGGGAAGTACATGCCCATGAGTGTGTGTATGTTTGTGAGTATAAACGTGCATATGTGTCTGTATTTGCCCGGAAGCATATTTGCCCGCTGAGTGTGCCTGGTAGTGTGGGGGACTGTTGTCAGGCCATCCCTGCAGCCTTTCTCATTCCCCAGCCCTTTCTTGGATGGTCTCTCATTCTTGGGTTGTCTGTTTGCCTTGGTCCATGGTCTGGGCTTTGGGGTCTCCCCATTGGTTGCTTGGGATGGGAAGGCCTCTCCTGGCCTTCCTTCCTGGGGCCTCTCTTCCTGCTTTCCCAGGACCCCTGATTTCTTTCCAGGGCTCAGTTTCTGTCCTGTTCCTCCTGTCACCCACTCAGCCCTCCTGACTGTCTTCCTCTCTTTACCCCTCAGGGCTCTCAAAGACTTCTGACCAGGCCTACATTGAGTTTGAGAGCATTGAGGCCATTGTGAAGACAGCCAGCCGCACCAAGTTCTTCATTGAATTCTATTCCACTTGCCTGGAGGGTCAGAGGCGGGACCAGGGCTGGGTGTGGTCTGAGAAGGATGGGTGGGGGGTGGGGGGCCTAGGTGCCCAGAGCAGTCAGCCCCCTGGACAGGGGGAAGGGAAGCTGGGAGGTGGCACTCAGTCAGGTATCCCCCACCCTCACCCCAGAGTACAAGAAGAGCTTTGAGAATGATGCCCAGAGCAGTGACAACATCAACTTCCTCAAGGTGCAGTGGTCTTCACGCCAGCTGCCCACGGTAAGGCTTTTGGCAGGGCCTGGGCTTGTAGGTGAGGGCACAGGGAAAGGTGCCACAGAGCATGTCCACATATGTGTGTGCAGTGGGGGCTGGGCATGAATGAGGATGAGGGCATTTGCTTTACTGAGGGGTGTGGGACCAGGTTGCAGCTTCATTCATTCGTTCACAAACACTTTTCGAGTTTTTGCTAAATGTCAGGTCCTGTGTTAGCCATTGAGGATGCAGAAAATTAATTACAAAGCTGTTAAATGTTACGAAGTGCCCATGTAGGGCTGTGTCTTCTGTGTTAAGGATTTGGGGTCTTTCCTTAATAGATGAGTGGGAGTGAGTGTGGACGCACCTATGGGTAGGGGTGAGTGGTGTCAGGGGCAGGTGTTCCTCACTGGGTCTCTCTGCTCGTTAGCTCAAGCCAATTCTGGCTGACATCGAGTACCTGCAGGACCAGCACCTCCTGCTCACGGTCAAATCCATGGATGGCTACGAATCCTATGGTGAGGGGTGAGGGGTACCAAGGGGCACAGGAAGCCAAACAGAGCCCTAGAAAGATTTGGCAAACTGCTGGTTTACCCCATCTGCCCTTTAGGGGAGTGTGTGGTGGCACTCAAGTCCATGATTGGCAGCACAGCCCAGCAGTTCCTGACCTTCCTGTCCCACCGCGGCGAGGAGACTGGCAACATCCGTGGCTCCATGAAGGTGCGGGTGCCCACAGAGCGTCTGGGCACCCGTGAGCGACTCTACGGTGGGGGCTCCACTGGGAGGGATATGGGGCATGATATGGGGTGGTTTGGGCAGATCTAGTAAGGGAGGACTGAGAGTGTGGGGAGGGCATGGTAGAATCCCTGGAATATTTGGAAGTTCTGCAGCCCTGGCTAGGAGTGGGGCTGCCCTGAAGAGTAGCTGGAAAGAGGCTGGTAGGCCCAGTGGGTATCTAGGGTCCAGGACCCCAGGTCCTCTCTGAGTCGCCTTTCTCTTCCTCTCTTTCTCTTCCAGAGTGGATCAGCATTGATAAGGACGAGGCAGGAGCAAAGAGCAAAGCCCCCTCTGTGTCTCGAGGCAGCCAGGATCCCAGGTGGGCTGGGGTTGTGCTGGGTGTCCCATGAAGGGGTACCCCAGGGCTTTGGGTCAGCCTCTACCTCATCTCATCCCTGTACACCCCCGGCAGGTCAGGGAACCGCAAGCCAGCCCCCACAGAGGCCTCTTGCCCACTGTCCAAGTTATTTGAAGAACCAGAGAAACCACCACCAACCGGGAGGCCCCCAGCCCCACCTCGAGCTGCTCCCCGGGAGGAGCCCTTGACCTCCAGGTGAGAGAAGGAACCTGTTATCAATTGACCTTACCTATTGCTATGCTTGGCTCTCACGGCCAGGCTGGGGATCATTTGCTGCTTGAGTGTTCTGATGTCCCATGGCCGGGGGTGCTGGGGCTCTACACCTGTGGCCACTCTGGCCAGCCAGGCCCCCCCTTAGGTGTGGCTCTCTCTGAATTCAAGGGAGCACAGTCAGCCTTTCCTCCCCATTCTGCCTTAAAAAATAGTTGTTTTTGCAACAGTCCCCTCCACATAAACAGATTCAGCTGAAGCTTTCTGTTTGGCCTCGGCCCAGGATTTCCCTCGGTGCATTCTGTGGACCACGGTCCTACAAGATGCCCTATTGGAAATGGGTTTGTGAAATGGTTCTTGCTAGATTCTTTTCTTAGATAGTTCCAGTGCACATGAGTGTTCGCAAAAGCTTTGAGCATGTGGACAGGAAGGAAACTGTTTTTCAACTCTGTTGAATATAGTTTCCCAAACTTAACGGGCCAGGAAACTTCTTTTCCACACAGTAACTATTAATACCCCAGGGAACTAGCGCTCTGTGGCTCATACTCTGGGAAAGTGAGGCTTACTTTCTAATTATATCCAATTGTCAACTGAACTTCAATAAAAGCTGCTAGGTACGGTTTGGTGCTTTTTCACTCATCTTCACCTGTTACCAGTCGCCTTGGTTTTATCCTCAGGCTTGAGTAAAACTAACCTAAATTCCTGGGTAAGATTCCTCAGTAGACTGGCCTCAGATGCCTCCAGAGGCTTTCAAAATCTGGCTGGTCATTCCCATTAAAGGCCTTCATTGCCCTGACTTCTGGCACCTGTTTTCACTGATTACCCTCTGAGAATCTTAGCAAGTAAGGCAAGGAAGTTTAGGGATTACCTGTTCAACTGCTATCTACTGGATTTTAGAGATGAAGACACCCAGGGCCAGAGAAGGAAAGTGATGTGTTCAAGGTCTCATGAAATTCTAGGACCAGGGACCCACATCTCCTGACTCCCAGTCCAGTTCTCCTTCCACTACACCCATTACCTTCACGTTGGTGTCTGGGTCCTGACTTAATTATCCTGCTCCCAAATGCAGGTTGAAGGCAGAGGGGGCTCCAGAGCCGGAAGGGGTGGCACCCCCCCCACCCAAGAACAGCTTCAATAACCCTGCCTACTACGTCCTTGAAGGGGTCCCACACCAGCTGCTGCCCCCGGAGCCACCCTCGACTGCCAGGGCCCCTGTCCCACCTGCCACCAAGAACAAAGTGGCCATCACAGTGCCTGCTCCACAGCTTGGGCGCCACCGGCCACCCCGTGTGGGAGAGGGGAGCTCATCAGATGAGGAGTCTGGGGGCACACTGCCCCCTCCAGACTTTCCACCCCCACCACTGCCAGACTCAGCCATCTTCCTGCCCCCCAGCCTGGACCCTTTGCCAGGGCCAGTAGTCTGGGGCCGCAGTGGGGGTGAGGCCCGTGGCCCACCACCTCCCAAGGCCCATCCAAGACCCCCACTGCCCCCAGGTCCCTCACCTACCAGCACTTTCCTGGGGGAGGTGGCCAGTGGGGATGATCGCTCCTGCTCGGTGCTGCAGATGGCCAAGACACTGAGTGAGGTGGACTATGCTCCTTCTGGGCCTGGACGGTCAGTGCTTCTGCCAGGCCCCCTGGAGCTGCAGCCACCCCGAGGACTGTCCTCGGACTATGGCCGGCCTCTCAGCTTCCCTCCACCTCGCATCAGAGAGAGCATCCAGGAGGACCTGGCAGAGGAGGTGTGTGGACAAGGGGTGGCTATCTGTGTGTACCTGAGGTGCTATTCTTGTACTTCACCATTCAGCACTCAGTAGTGTCCTCTCTGTCTTGAGCTGGGCACCCGGGAGTTTGGGAGGGAGGGGGCACATAAGTCAGCCCCAGTTCTTGCCTCTTTCCCTAGAGCACGTGGTAGAAAGTGGCTGTCTGTAGGTGGTTCTCTGTGTGGGTACCCTCAGTGCTCCCCTTGACGTGCCCTATTCCTTCAGGCTCCGTGCCCGCAGGGCGGGCGGGCCAGCGGGCTGGGCGAGGCGGGCATGGGCGCCTGGCTGCGGGCCATCGGTTTGGAACGCTATGAGGAGGGCCTGGTGCACAATGGCTGGGACGACCTGGAGTTTCTCAGGTGGGGGCGGGGCTGGAGGCGGATTGGGT
>NW_027529630.1:1108993-1110640 GCF_008692635.1 Crocuta crocuta
GGATTGGGTGGGTCTGATCCCTGGGGCGGAGCTAGGGGCCCTCTCGACCAATTCGCCGATCTCCCAGCCTGTCTTACCCCTACAGCGACATCACGGAGGAGGACCTGGAGGAGGCCGGGGTGCAGGACCCGGCTCACAAGCGCCTCCTTCTGGACACCCTGCAGCTCAGCAAGTGATAGCGGTGGCACTGCGAAGCTGCGAACTCAGCGCCCCTTTCCGCCCCTACTAAGGCCCATCCTTAGCCCCAAAGTTGAAAATTATGAGGGGTGGGGTAGTACCTCTCTGCCTATTTATTGGGGATCTACAGTTCCCACTGCCCAGTTATGTTGGAATGCCCTAATTAGGACATCCTGCCCTTCATCTTTTACAGCAGGGTCAGTTGCCGTGATTACCAAGGACATGGGTTATTCTGGTACTGACCTCCCTTTCTGAACCCCTACTCCTAGCCCCAGGGGTGCCCGTAGGGTCCATTTGAGTACGTCTGGGCCCCCTCTTTCACCGCGGCTTCTGCCACCCTCCATCTGGCCTTGAACCACGGGGGAGGGGGTGCTCTCAGCTAGGACCTCTCCCAACCCCAACTCTGGGGGTGTCCGTCCGGAAATGAAGGAAGAGCCCAAGGACCGGGCTGGGGTTTATTTAAGCTTTTCTGCGTGGGTTTAGGGAGGGCGGGCACTTTAATATTATTGGGGCTGTTTGGGGGTGGGGAGAAGAATCTGGGGCATAAAGTGCTAGTTTGCTTAGTTCTCACGGTCTCCTGGTCTATATCGCCGTGGGGTGCGGATGTGTGGCAGCACTGGGTTCCTCGCTGGTTGCAAGAGGGACCGGGCTCTCGCAGGCTGCCTAGCCTCATCCTGCGTACTCAGTAGGGTTGCCAGCGTGACGTCTTCAATAAATTAAGTTTTATTTGGATTGAGCAAAACTCACCTCAATAAATTACAAGTTTTTCAAAGCAAAAGAACAACAACAACCAAAAAAAAAAAAAGATCAGGAAAGAGGTAACTCTTCTGTCCCGATGCCCTGGCAGCCAGCCCCTCTGCTCGAAAGAGCCTAACCTCTGCGCCAGACCGGCTGGGAATGGGAGGGGATAAATTGGCAGCGGGACCCTTCAGGCGACTCATCCCAACGGCGACCAGAAGGGGTGGGGTCAGTGTGGGTCGGCCCGGGGGTCGGGGCAGCAGGCTGGTTGCTAAGTGACCCAGCCAGCTGCAGAGCCAGGCTGTTACTGTACTTGAGGACCCTCATGTTCCAGCGCTATTATTTGATCCCGGTTCCAAAGAAAACCAAGCTGGAAGTGGGGAGGGGAGAGGGAGTCGGTCCCAGTGAAAAGTACCCTGCTCTGCTGGGTAGGCTAGGTGACGAGAGTGGCCCTGACTTAGTCTCCACAGCTGGGGAGGGCACACGTACGGGTCGGACACGGTAGGGGTAGGGATGGATGGACACTTCCAGGCAGGCGCCCGAAAGGGGAGGAATTCTGTCAGGTCCTGGAAGAGCAGGGACGTCTCTGGGCGTAGGCCCGGAGCCTTCAGAGTCCGGCGGCTAGAAGAGATTGGTCTTCAGGGCCGGCCCAGGCTTCCGGTGGAAGGAGGACAGAACGCCGGAGAAGGGCCCCGGCCCGGGTTCCGCAGGCTGCCAGGCCTTAAGCAGCTC
>NW_027529630.1:1114808-1237396 GCF_008692635.1 Crocuta crocuta
GACGAACAGCGCGCCTCGCCCTTTTTGGCGCCCGCCGCGCCCGCCGCACCCTTGGCGCTGGCTGCACGCTCCTGTTTGCGGAACTTGGCCCGGCGGTTCTGGAACCAGACCTGCGGGCACAAGGGCCGGTCAGGCCGAGGCCGCGATGGGCGGGGGAGCCCTCAGTCCGGAAGGGACCGGATCAGGATTATTGCCAGCTTTCTGAGCGTTGGCTCCGCTTGGCTCGTTGCCCTCCTCACCTGTCTGCTCACCTCTGCTCCTCCACTTGCCCCTTCCTTTCAGGTCTTTCCCTTAGGATCTGCTCACCCGCGCACCCCTCAGCCTCCAGAGTTCTTGGTCTTGGGGACTCCGCGTTAGCTCCCCTAATCTGCCAAAGCCGTGCCCCCAATTCCTTCCTACAGGAAGCTCCAGGAATTTCCACCTGGGGTGTTCAACGGCGGTGGAGAACGGGTTGGGGCACAGGGGACACATTTTCAGGGTCTCCAGTAAGGTCGGACCAGCTGAACCTCTGTACTGGATTTGTAAGATAGACAACAGAATTTACCCTGGCCTGGCTCTCCTAGGCCTTGTGTCTGCCCAGAGCCCGGGGTTTCCGGCTCGGGGATTTCACCGCTGCAGGGCTAGGGAGGGGAGGGGACGTGGAGGCGCTCACTGGCTTTCCCGTATTCCTCTCCCTCGCTTGGCGCTGAAGCCGCCCTGGGCTCCCGCTCTACGCACTCGGCCTCCTTCCAGACTTCCCTCTGCGTGCCTATCCCTACTAGGGAGACTGAGGGGGAAATCTGGGGGCTGAACACCTCATATCACACTAGGGCCTCAGGTCTGCCGAATCCTGGCCCCCTCACTTACCGCAGCTGCCCATCCTCTCCTGCCCGACCACCCCCAGACTGCTCCCTACCTCCTGGCCCCAGCTCTCCGCCCTCAGGTTGCACCTGCCTGCCACTCTGTCCCGACCCCCAGGTGTCGGGCACTGACTTCCCACCCCCAGACACGCGCACACTCCCGTATACACACGCAAAACACGAACCTGCACGCGAGCCTCTGTGAGGTCGATCTTGAGCGCCAGCTCCTCGCGCGTGTAAATGTCGGGGTAGTGAGTCTCTGCGAAGACGCGCTCCAGCTCTTTGAGCTGCGCGCTCGTGAACGTGGTGCGGATACGCCGCTGCTTGCGCTTCTCATGCAGGCCCGACGGCTCCGGGAAGAACTTGTAGGGCACTAGGGGTGTGTGCAGGAAAGGGGAGCAAAGAGGGTGAAGGTGTGAGGGGCCGAGCTCAGCCGGCTGTGTCCTGCCCCTGAGATCGCTCGCCACCGTCCCTGCCCCTTCCCTGGCCCCTCGGCTTCCCTTCAGTCTCGAATCGAGCATCTTCCCTACCGCTCAGTGGAGCTGGCAGCAGTGAAGGCGCCTTGGACAGGGCGCAGGGAGACATGGAGCCCCAGAGGAGCGGCAAAGGACTCAGGATCTGATCCTCAGGCCAAGACCGCCGCCTTGTTCCCTAACCTCCCTCCGATGCACTCCTCCCTCCGACCTCCGCTTTGGTGTTTCTACCTTGGTCAGTCTGACGGCTTGGTTTCAGGCCGTGCCATGTCCCCCTAGCCTTGGCTGCCACGGCTCATTAGTATTGTGAGTCTTCCCGGACGAGTTCTGGACCTCCGCTAGGCTACTGAGACTACCTGGCCTGGGTCTGCCTTCAGACCTGCCTGTGTACTTTCTGCCATGTAGGGACTTGGCCCCCTCTACCCTGCCATTTCTCTCCTCCCAGGTCTCATATTCTCAGCCCAGTCTTATGTCTCATTTTCCTCCAGGTGTTGGTCCCCCTCTCCTCTTCCTCATCTCTCTCCATTCACATCTCTCTTCAGCTTTCCCTTTCTGGACCATTCTCTTTGTGCCCATTGAGAAAAGTCCTTATTTCTCCCTGCCCAGGTTCCTTCATCTTCTCTTTGCCCTTCTTCCTCCCAGGCACCTCTTTCTATGTCCCAACTCCCCCACAGCCAGCCCTATGCCTCTTCCTCATTCTCTTCCCATCCTTGTCTCCCATTTACCCCATCCCAGTTCCCACCGCCCTGTAGCTAGTGTTTCTGACACTGTCTCCGCATCCCTGTCTCCAAGCCCTGCTTAGGTCTCCATATTCTTCAGGGGTCCCTAATATCCTTCATCTTTGTCCTATGTCCCGTGTTCTCTATCCCCTCCCAATCCTTGTCTCCAACACCCCATTCCTATCCTCATTTTCCTCATCTCTGTTGCCAATCTTCCTTGGTCCCCATCTCCCATAATTCCTGTCCCCATCACCTAGTTCTTATCTCCATCTCCCCATCCCTGGGTCCTCATTTCTCCCATGGTTCCCAATCTTCCCATCTTTGCTTACATCTCTCTGTACCTGTCCTCATCTCCCCATCTCAGAACTCCATCTCTCTGGGGCCCATATCCCCATGGCCTGACTGTCTCCCCAAACCCCATCCTCATCTGATCCAGAGTACCCAATCTTCCCATCCCTGTTCCAGTTTTTGCCTCCATCTTGCAGGTTCCTATCTCACCATCCCTCCCCACCCAACAGGCCCAATCTTCTACTTGGGTCCCTGACACCCAAGTGGTGTTCCCAGGAAGGAAGGAGATAAGGAGACTGGGCGGGGCATCTTGGACTCTGAGAGATGGGGATGGCTGAGAGGCTCCATGAGGTTTGAGGGTTCAGATGGGGACTTGAATCAAGAGGCTTGGAAGTGGTGGGGGCTGCTTCTGCGTTCTGCAGGACTCTAGCTGGGAGAGGCTCCAGGGGGAACGAAAGTGGCTTAACTCTTCTTCCGGCAATGGGATTCAGTGGTGCAAGAGGGTCAGGGCACAGGTGGCATGGGTTCAAAACCAAGCAGGAGGGGTTTGATGGTTCTGGGGCTCTAGGAAGGTTTCCATCTGGGCAGCTCAGCTGCTGCAGGAGCCCTTGCTGGGGGTCAGACATGAAGTGGGGTGGGGTTAAGGATGGGATCTGATTGAATTGAGCTGGGAGCATCTTCCAAGGATACAGGATGGAGAGGTTTGATGGTCAGTCTCTGCAGGTGGGAACAGGTGGACCTGGTGAGGGGTCTGGGGCTGCACCAGAGATCTATTTCCCCGACCTAAAGAGCACAGGATAGGCATCTGGCAGTGAGAAACAGGAAGGGGAAGGATGAGAGGGTGGGGCTCAATTCTGCCTAGGGGAACCCTATTTTACAGGGAGGCTGGGGATCCCGCGGGGTGTTGGAGGGCAAGGATGGTGAGGGCTGTCACCAGTCGCAATCACCTGCCAAACAGACCAGGGGCTGGGATTTCCGCAGAATTTGGAGGGAGGGTTGGGCCGGGGCTGGGCTCACCTGCCGAGTAGGGCGCGGGCTGGTGGTCGCGTAGAGCGCCAAGCGCGCAGTTGGAGGAGCCGAGCGCGGGGCAGGGCGGACCGGCCGCGGGGAAGGCGGGTCGCAGGGGGCTGTATTGGAAGCCGCCGGGCTGGCTGCAGGCGCCGAAGTCGCCGTAGGCGGACGCCTCCATGGCCGCCACGCACGAGTCGTACGAATTGAGGTAGGAGTAGTCCATCGGCCCGGGGGTCGGGGTCGGGGGCCGGGCCGGGTCGGGTCGGGGTCCGGATCCCGGGCCGGGTGGGGGTCGGGATAAGGGTTCTAGCGCCTGGCGCCGAGGACCCGAGGCCGTCTCTGAGCGCCCGCGAGTACGCCCGTCCCGTCGCGGCCGCCCTCCGCCTGGGTGCAATGCAAGTGCAGGCAGACACAGCCCGCGCGCCTTTTAACGCTCAGGACCCCGCAGAGGGGGCGGGGCGGGGCGAGCTCCGCGGGGCGGGGCCTGCACCTCCCATGCCCCACCCCCAGCCACCCCAGACCCCCACCCCAAAGGGGCCCCCCCGCCCTCCTCAGGCTCCCAAGGTGCTGGGCGGGGCGGCGCGGAGGCCGATCCCTTGAGTCCCCATCCGTCCCCAATCCGGACCAGACCTTCGCTCTCTAGCATACTGCCAGGCTGGAGGGTCCCAACCCCTTTCCTCGGCCTCCCCACTTGCGGCCCAGCACAAGAGAGGGGAGATAGGCCTGGCGGCGCTCCTGTGAAGAAGTTAATTCAATTCGTCCCGATAACCGAGTTATTCTGATCCAGCCCCTCGGACCCGCCCCCAGCGAGGTCCCATCCTGGCGGGGACCATGGAGGCAGACCAGGAGGGAGACGGAGACACGACAAGGAAGACACAGAGCCTGGAATGGGGACGTGGATGAAGAAAGGACACAGGGAGAGAAAGGGACAGAAACGTAATGGAGAAAGGGACAAGAGAGATGCAGGTACACAGATGGAGACAAGGATGAGACATGGACCAGAGAGAGATTGGAGATGGGGGCAAGGAGGTGCACAGGCACAGAGATGGAGACAAAGCTGAAGTGCGTATAAGAGAAAAGCAGGGATAGAGATGTGGATAAGGCAGAAACAGAAGACACAGGGATAAGAAAGAGACAGAGAGGGGATGGAGAAAGGGAAGGAGGCAGGCATGTAGACAGAGAAGGCACCGGGATGAGGTGTGGACGAAAACAAGGATTGAGATGGAGATCAGGAGAGAGAGGAGACAAAACAGGGCAGGGACAGTGAGACACACACACGGGGGGGGGGGGGNCAGGCAGAGGAGGAACAGAGGCAGAGAGAAAGAGCCTTTGGAGAGCTGAGACCCACAGCGGGATCGCCCAGGGGGCGGTAGGATTCCCGTGAAGGCGCCACGGGAGACTGCTGAGGGGGAGGGTCTCTGCAGCCGATATCCCTCTATCCTGACTCGGCTACACAACTGTGCCATGTACCTTCGGGCTGGCCTGCCTTTCCCCTCTGCTAGTTCCCCAACTCAGTCTTGCCTGTGCACCTCCACCTAATGTGACCTGCTGGTCCTCAGCACCCTCTGCACAGACTGTGTGATGAATGTCAGGATCAGGAGTAACCCAGTGACCCCCACATTCTCCCTCAGCCTCTCAACCCCCTCCTTTGCTTCACCAGGAAAACCACTTACACTCAGTCTGGAGCTGGCCACAGACCTAGCCCTCAGAAGATTCAGCCATAGACCTTTACACTGTGGGAAAACCAACACAGAATCCCTTCCAGAACAGAAGAAAAACGCTTTTTGCCTTGGCAGCTTACCTGAGGTGGATGGGAGATCCTCCTCACCCAGCCCCCAGCCTCCTCCACCCAAATCTTGGTAGTCCTACAGATGGGGGAGTAAAGACCCAGAAGAAAGTTGGGGGAGGGTGGTCCCTTATTACCAAAGTCCTTGCAGGATGAGAGAAAGACTCTGGGACTATCTTCTCCCAGTTTACCCACTTAGTGGGGAACGTGACTACCCTCAGCTCATCCACTTCCTTGGTAACCAGTTCTTTGCTTCACACAAGGACCACCTATCCCCAATTTCTGTAACTACTCCATGCCACGGGGTTTCTTGAAAGTGTTTTCTCTAATTACTTTTTAGATATAAACTAAAACTGGCAGAAAAACTGCTTCAAAAGTCCTCCCCATTGGTATGTGTGAGGTGTACCTCTCACCTGTGACACATCCTCCACAGGGAGCCCAAGGGATCTCAGAATTGAGAAATCAGAGGTGCTCTCCTTAGACCTATTATGGCTTTCCATTGCCCTCATGATCAAATCCAAGCCCTCATTATGGTCACAGTGTCCTCTGTATCAGTGCTCCAGCCTACCTCTACCTCCATCTCACATTGGCTTTCTCTGAAGTCCTCACACATTGATCTTTTACTTCATAGCTGTTTTTTCTGGCTGGAATGTTCATTCCACTATGCCATCCCCCCCTTCCAATCCCCCTTACCTCCCCAAAACACCTAAACCTGGTTTGTTCTTGTTTATCCATTTGGTCTCAACTTGGACATTATTGTTTCCTGGAAGCCTCCAGTGACACCCCCAGACTATGTTGAGTGTCCCATAGTACCTCCCTCTCTTTTGGTTTCTCGTGTTACCAATCAATATTCACAATAAAGTACAACATCTCAGGACAGAACTATTACTTCCCAGTTCTACCGCACTGTGTAGCTCATCATTCTGCACGTCACAGGTCTTCCCGTGTCTGCTTGTTGAGTTAGTGAAAGCTAAGCTGAAATCTTTGTGTTGGGGAATCCTGCCCTTGTTTCTGGGGAAGGAATCCTCATCCCCTGATTCCTACTCCCCACTCTCTGGAAAGGAATCATCCTCCCCTCTTAATTCTCCTCATTCTACAGGGACAGGAAACTTTCTTCCTCTGAGCCAACTTTCTGCCTGGAAGAAAGTCCTCCCTCACTGGAGGAATTTGCAGGAGGCCTGATCTCTTCTCCAGTGACAAAGCTGAAGCAAAGGAACAACCGAAGCTTGTAGGCAGTGACAAATAGAGATCTGAGGAGAGGAAAAGAGGCTTTGGTTCCAGTTGTCTCAGAGACCATGATCCATCCCTATCATTTATGTGGTTTGGGTTTGGTCATTGAGCCAATAAATTCTCCTCTCTGTCTACAACTACTTTAAGTTGGGCTTCTGATCAAAAGTTCTGACCAATATAATCTCTGAGTGCTTGACACCTTTACAAGCAATCGAGTATAGTAGTGGTGATTAGAAATTTTATTGTAATGTGCATGTTGCACAGTTAGGGCAGAAGCTGAACTTCCCATGACTCAGGGTTGAGGACTTGGAGGTTCCTTTCTCTACAGGCAGCCATTTGCATACTGCTGATTGGCATAGAAACAGACATAGGGCCACCCTCCCCCAAATGCTTTGAATCCTGTCCACCACTGGGTTCCAGTCTTTCAGATGGTGGAAATAGGGGGACTTTGGAGGCTAGGCTGCAGTGTGTGTGTGTGTGTGTGTGTGTGTGTGTGTGTGTGTGTGTGTGAGAGATATGGGGGTGTGAAAGAGGGCTCCCTCAGAATTTATCATAAAAGAAGGAAGCAGAGTGGACTAGACTCTGCAAAGACCTCACACTCAAGAGACTAGTGGTTGAAAGCTGATGTGGGGGCTTGTCCTGACTAGAACTCCCCACCACAAATGCATGCATTCCTAGAGGAATAAAAAATACTCTAGCACAAAACAGTGTTGCGGCAACCTTGCTGTGATGTCTTCTTGTTGAACATAATGTCTTCACTTCCATGAGTAATGACAGATTCTGGACCCTGATAGCTTACAAACTTACGACTTAAGGTTTCTCACCTGTAAGCTGATTGAGTTTAATGATGAGGTGAATTAAAATATATAAAGTGTTTGAATAGTACCTAGTGCATAGTAAACATTAAATAAATTAGTTACCACCACCACTGCTGCCTGCCATCACCACTGTCCATATGCACACCTCCTTCTCCCTCTCACCAATTGACTCAACCCTGCTTGACACTCTGGTCAGACTTCTCTGGTTTGTTACACCTGATACCTGGGTATATAATCTGGACAAAAACTCCTATCATTGCACCACAGCATCATCTCTATCCTTAAGATTTCAGAAGAAATCAGGGTCTGCAGAGTTACCCAGACTGACCTCTTAATTTTTACAAATGAAGAGACTGAGGTCCAAAGAGTGGTCTTGTAGAGTCACTTCCACACAGTGAAGTGTGTCAGGATGGGAGGAGTGCCCCCATAGAGGGAGCAGCATGAAAAAAGGAATGTGGGAAGGGACTGTCTATTTTACTTCTGCTCTGACAACTAACTTACTCTGTGAGCCTGGACAGTGGAAGTGCCCAGAAAATGGATGAGGAAGGATCCATGTTCTGGGGAACTTTTTCTGCCTGTGGTCATTTGGAGAATGGTAGCCTGGGAATTCCCAGGCACCACCACCTTATTCCCACTTCTATTAGCAGCCTCTGAGGTCAGGCTTGCCTAGGCAGAGAATTTGGCCACTAAGCTGATTTATTAATCCAGGGCATTCCTCACCAGTCCTTCTCTTCTATGGGAATAGCATGGAAGAGTGGCTCTTCCCTACCATGGACACTCATCTTCTCACCCTCTGAAGCAATGTCCTCAGTGTCATCATTATCCAACCATGACTGGAACCGAAACTTGATCAGACTTCCATATCTAACTCCTAATAAGGAAGGGAGTTTATCTATCAGTGAAAAGTTAACACATTTTCAGGTCCTGCATGAGGGCCCTAGAACTCCTCCCCCACCCATTTATCTACCAAGCATCCTTTGGAAGTGACAGAAATCCAACTTGAACTAGATTAAACATAAAGAAGAATGTATTGGATAACAAAGTCCACAAGCATCCTTTTTCCAAATCCTTATTCTCTCCTGCTGTGACTCTCTTCTCCAGGGAGGATTGGAGGCAAACACTTTAACTGTGTATCCTCCAAACCTGTCTATTGAAATCTATAGTCTCTTGTTCATCTCTCTGTTTTGGGGACAGCCCTTGTTGACCATTCTTTTCTTCCCACTAATACCTTAGGCTACCCAGTATACTACCAATTTCTACTTTTTGGTTTTGTTTTTTAATTTTAATGTTTGTTTATTTTTGAGAGAGAGAGATAAAGACAGAGCATGAGCAGGGTAGGGGCAGAGAGAGAGGGAGACACAGAATCTGAACCAGGCTCCAAGCTGTTAGCACGAAGTCTGATGCAGGGCTTGAACTCACAAATTGCGAGATCATGACCTGAGCCAAAGCTGGACCCTTAACCCACTGAACTACCCAGGTGTCCCATCTATTTTTGTTTTTAGCTTCTAGCATTAGACCTCTTCTTTCCAGGGCCCCAAATGTTCAATCATCAAGAATCTCTGAAGAATGAGAAAAGATTTTAACCCAGTTCTACAAATATTTTTTGAGCATCTGATATATGATAGCATTTCAAGATGCACTAGATACATGGGAATAAATTAACCCTGGATGCTTTCTTTAAGAATCTCCTAGTGTGATGGGCACATGGGCACTTATCTATGGGGAAGTTCTCCTTAGAATGGTTTAGTTGTCTGGACAAGAGAACGGCATATAGATGGTGAGATGAGTTGACTCTTCTTTTAAAAAGGGAGGAAGGGTGCCTGGGTGACTCCGTTAGTTGAGCAACTCTTGGTTTCAGCTCAGGTCATGATCTCACAGTTTGTGGGTTTGAGTGCCACATCCAGCTCTGTGCTAGCAGCATGGAGCCTGCTTGGGATTCTCTCTCTCCCTCTCTGCCAATCTCTCTTTCTCTCTGAAAAATAAATATTTGAAAAGGAAAGAAGAAAAAATATTTGATCCTAACAACCATGCCTTATATTGACAAGCTTATCCAAGTTTTTGTGCATGGGAAGGAAACTGCATAAGGACTGCCATAGTGGACATCTATGGTATGGTCATCCCAGCACAACTCCTCTCTTGGGGATTGTCTCCTTCATCCACATGGCTACCTAGGGAATCATTGCTCTTATACAATCCTACCCTCAGCCATAATTGGTCCCGGTGTGGCTACTTGTCCAAAGATGGGTCAACAGAACTTTCCTCATCATTTCTTCTTTTTTTTAAACTTTATTTTATTTTTGAGAGAGAAAGAGACAGCACAAGTAGGGGAGGGGCAGAGAGAGAGGGAGACAGAGAATCCCAAGAAGGCTCTGTGCTGACAGCACGGAGCCTGACATGGGGCTCAAACTCCTGAACCAGGAGATCATAACCTGAACCAAAACAAAGAGCCAGACACTTAACCAATCGAGCCACCCATGCACCCCTCATCATTTCTTCTTAATTGAATTGAGAAACAAGTCATTCTCTTTTGGATGGTGAAAGAGAAGATAAATATAAATCTCAGGAAATGTTTGCATCCATTTTCCCTATAATAAAGAGAAAGAAGATGGTCTATAGTGAAGAAAGAATAAGAAGTTGAGGAAAAGATATAGAGACTCATGTCAGAATTTAGGAGCCCAGTTCCAGTTTTTCCTGAGACCTCTTTACTCTTTTTGCAAATTAGTTGTTCAGCCCTCCACTGAATTTTGTTATCCAGTATATTTTTTAGTTTATTTATTTATTTTGAGAGAGAGAGAGAGCAAGCACAAGTGGGGGAGGGGAAGAGAGAGGGAGAGAGAATCCCAAGCAGGCTCCACACTATCAGCGCACAGCCTGACACAGGGCTTGATGTCACAACCGTGCGATTGTGACTTGAGCTGAAATGAAGAGTCAGATACCCAACCAACTGAGCCACCCAGGAGTCTCCCCCATACATTCTTCTTTATGTTTACTCTAGTTCAAGCTGAATTTGTGTCACTTCCAAGTAAAGATATTCAAATAAGAAATTGGTATAAGATATGTAGTGATTCAAACAGCAGACCCTAAAATCTGGAATTGGCCTTGTTGATATCAGGTGGGATATAGTGAGAACCTCTCCATTCTGAGCCTGGAAATGAGATGACCTTGTTAGGTGATAATAAAGTAGCTGGAAAAACTACTGCATGTTGTCTCTGAGAACGTGACCTCAGTTTTTCCCCTTGCCCTATGGTTGCAACTTCAGAGGATTAAGTAGAAAAATGGTAAAATATTGGTGTATACTGTCTACATTTGCAATCTGATGAAGGTGGGTCAAGAGGGTACAAGCAGATGAGGAACAGCATGATAATTTGTAACTTTGGTAAGGATATCTCTGTTTGTGCCAGCAATCTAAGGGCTGACACAAGAGGATAATCATGTGATTGACAGATTGTTTGTAGTCAAGTTTTCTGCCACATCCTAAAGTGAATGAATGTATTGATTAGGAAATAATGAATGTCTTACAGGTGAAATGGAGATATTTGAGAAAATCCAGAGGAACTAGAAAAGTGTGATTCTCCCAGTCCTTCTTGGCACTATGGCCTGACAGCAGGAAAAAGTTGACATTCATTATTCTTTTTTTGTCATCTAGCATCTGAAACCACTTTCTAAGTTAGGGGAATTCCCCATCTAACAGATGTCAGATACTTGCTTTCTAAACTTTCCTTACAACCAAGATGCAGACACTTGACCTAGTCTCAGCCAATCATATACACTCATCACAGACTAAGTTAAGGAATTTGTAGTAGTGAGGACACAGGGACCATAAGAACCCTCTACAGCAGCAAGGGATTGTGACAGGGTCTAGTTCTAGGTGCAGCAGAACCCCTACAGAGCTTGTTTTTGGCAGCACTGAGGGTTTGGCACCAACCACACCAGCTGTGCAAGGGGCAGCGGTGGCAGGGCTGTTTTCATGGAGAAACATTGCAGCTTAATTTATGGCAGTATTTCTAGTTCTATGGCTTTGTATTTGGCCCTCCAGGCATTCCAGTAATTCTCTAAGATACCTAATATCTTTTATAAATGTAATATACTAATTAAAAACTTTTTGCTTAAATAGATGGAATTAGTTTATGTTGCTTGTAACTAATGATTCTGACTGACATAGAAATTGGTACTAGATTGGCTGAGGGTATCAGGGTCTCAGAACTGCTGGAATATTGGAAAAATTGTGATGCCTGGTTGGGACCAAAGGCAGTGAAAATCCAGAGACAGAGTGTCACTCAATGGCAAAACAGTTCATCAGTGTATTACCAGTGGCCACCTGAAGTGAAGTATCCATAAAAAGCATAGATTTGGGGGGCTGTTAGGGATCAAGTATAAAGGGAATGAGGAATTGAAGGATTGTGAGAAAGAGTGGAAAGCTTAGAGAGAGAATGACAGAGGGTATACATTCAACTCCAAGTTTGCTCCTGTGTGAGAGAATGGTTTGAAAGAAGTGATGTAAACAGTATGGTGGTGATGAAAGGATCTGAATGGCTACAAGAGCCCTGAGCCCTCTATGAGTTAGAGTTAGGTTGGGTGCACATAAGGAAAAATCCAAGATAACAATAATGTAAACAAAGTAATAGATTATTTCTTCCTCACTTAAGGTAAGTCTGTAAGTAAGGAGTCCATTGCTTGTGTGGCTGCTTCATGGGCATCAAGGACTCCTATTTCTTCCTTCTTTCTGTTTCCTAGAGTGTGGTTTCTAGCTTCAGGTTTATTTCATGTCCTAGATACCTGCTGGAGTTCCATTCTAGGCAGCAAGATTGAGGAAGAAGGAAAAGAAAAAGATATCTCAGTGAGACATCTCCCACTCTGGAACTTCCAGAAGTTCCATATAACACTTCTACTTCTTTTTTGCCTGAACTTCGTCATATAGTCACATCAAACTTAATGGGGGAATAGGAAAGGCAAGATTTTAAACTGAGCACATTATTATCCCCCCAGCCCAAAACAGAATCTATGTTGCTGAGGAATAAGGAGAGAGTGGATAATAGGCAGGTATATTGTTATCCGTTGCTGCATAACAAATGACCCCCAAACTTATAAGCTTAAAGCCATATGCATTTATTATCTCATAATTTCTGTGGATCAGGAATCTGGATGTAGCTTACCTGGATCTTCTGCTTCCAGGCCTCTCACAAGGTTGCAGTCAGTGTGCCAAATCTGTAGTCTCAAATGAAGCCCTGACTAAGGAAAGATTGCTTCCTAAATTTACTCACATGGTTTTTGCCAGAACTCTATTCCTCCAGGGGTACTGGCCTGAGGGCTCAGTCCTTACAAGATATTGGCCAGAGGTTGCCCTCAGTTCCTTGCCTCTCCATCAGGGCAAACACATAAGGAGAACCAGAGAAAATGCCAGCAAGACAGGTCAGTCTTTCATAACCTAATATTGGAAATGACATCATATCACCTTTGCCACAGTCTATTCCTTAGACACATGTTACTAGGTCCAGCCCACACTCAAGAAAAAGGGATTATACAAGGGCATAAGAGTCAGGAGGCAGGGATCCCTGGGAGCCATGTCAGAAGCTATCTACCACAGCAAGCAAGTAATGATCTCTGTTACAACCTCAACCTCTCACTGAAAGTAGCCAGCTACTATAGTACCCTCTTCCTGTCTAAAGGGATAACTTTTCTCTTATTTGAAAACCATGTAAAGATTTCTCCATTGCAATTATCTAGTAAGAGGAAAGCAAGTTTCTTTATGCCCCATCCCAATGACTTCATTGTCTCCATACTCAAAGTCAGGATCAGACCCCAACACGCTTCATGGTCAAATAGAAAGTCAAATTTCACAAGAAGGTCTTCCCACTAAAAGAATTAATAAGATTTTTCAAGTTTATATCAGTAAAATCTGGCGGACACATGTGGAAATGGATTTTGAGGGTGCCGGACCAGGGAGGAGGAACATAATTTAAAATTAGGCTGAACTGATCAAGATGAGTGCACTTACCAGAGACTGTGGATTCCATGTATTAGTTCTATTAGCTGGGAGTTCTAATTGCCTTTTTAAAAAAGAGGATGTCATTTCTTCTTAGTGTCTGCAATAATGTTTTAGTATATTCACTTTATCTCATGTCCATCCAGCTGTTCATTCTTCTATCCATCTCTCAATTTGTTGTATTTTTTGATGCATTCACAGTGAGTTACAGACATTCATATACTCGGCTCCTAACACTTTAGTGTATCTTTAAGTAGAGATAAATATTATTTGTTAATTTTTGAGGTAAAATTTTCATATAGTGGAATGTGTAATTCTTAAGTGCACCCACCATTCAGTGATCTTGACACATGTGTGCACCTGTGTAACTCAACCCCTTACAATCATCCCAGAAAGTTCTTTCATGCCTCTTCCCAATCAGCTCTAAGCCCCAGTCCCTCACAAGGAGTAACCACTCTTCTGAGTCTTTTCCAATGCAGATTAATATTGCCTATTCTTGAATTCTTTTGAGTACTTTTTGTGTAAGCCTTCTTTTACTCAACATGTTTTTGAGACTCATCTGTGTTATACTAATGTTGTATCAACACATCTGTATGTGTATTAATTGTTCATTACTTTTGTTGCTTAGTACATGCTGTGTGTAATTTCCAGTACTGTGAACATGATGAGATATTGCCTGCATGATTAAGTTATGTCGTATAACACTGTTGACTATTAAAAGGGGAAATATCTGGATAGATCTTATCTAATAAAAATGAACCTTTATATATTTGGATCAGGAAGTCAGAAACAGTGAAATCAGAGAGATTTGAAGAATCACTCAGCCGGAGGAAGATTCTTTATTGCCAAATGGAGGAGCCACGTGGTAAAGAATGTGGGTGACTTCTAGGAGTTGAGAGGGGCTTCCAGCTGAAAGTCAATAAGAAAACAGGACCTCATTCCTACAATTACAAGGAATTGAATTCTGCTAAGAATCTGAATTAACTTGGGAGTGGATTCTTCCTCAGAGCCCCCAGAAGGGAATGCATCCTGGCTGATACTCTGAGATCCTTAGCAGATGAGTACTGTGCCCAACTCTGACTTACAGAATTGTGAGTTAATGACTGAATGTTATTTTAAGCTGCTAAGTTTTAGGTTGTTACACAGTAATATAAATCTAATTTAATATGCAGTTTGCTTAGCCATTCTCTTTTGATGGACATATAGGCTATTTCAGTTTTGTCCTATTTAAATATACTCATTTATTTCAGTATGAGTAGTGGTGCTATGAGCATTTATGTACAAGTCTTTTTGGTGGATATATGTTTTCATTTCTCTTGAAATGGAATTTTTGGGTCATAGAGTAGATGTATGCTTAGTCTTATAAGAAACCACAAGAACTTTTCCTGAAGTGGTTGTTCCATTTTATACTCCTACCAATATGTATGTGAATTCTGGTTGCTCCACATCTTTTTTCATTGTCAAATAGTCTTTTAAAAAATGTTTATTTTTAAGAGAGACAGAAAGAGAGTGCACATGCATGAGTGGAGGAGGGGTAGAGAGAAAGGGACAAAGGATTTGAAGCAGGCCCCTTCTCCCCCCCATCCTGACAGACAGCCGAGAAACTGATATTGGGCTCAAACTCATGAACCATGAGATCATGGGCAGAGCCGAAGTTAGAAGCTCAACTGACTGAGTGGCCCAGGCACCCCACAAATAGTCTTTTAAATTCTACCCATCTTTATGGGTGTATAGTGGACTTAATTGCTTTTTTTCAGTTGGTTGACTGAGACCCGAATTCATTGATGAAGTTAAATGAAATTGAGATGCCAAGAATCCTTTGTTATAATGCAGAAAGAATCCAAACACTTAGGGAGATGGGAATGTTGGTTTATAAATCCTTCCTTCTAGGAAAGTGTGATTCATCCACAACCAATTCCATCTCTTGAGAGGGTCCAGATGACATTCTCTTCACTAAGGCATTAAGAAACATATTTGTGAAAGTAATGACATCTTTGGAAAATGTGTAGTAACTGGTTTCTGTAGGCCAGAAACAGAACAGAAGGCCAACTTAAGACAAGAAAAAGAGTTATGGTCTCCAACCCAGTTTTCAGGCCTGGGTTAGTTCCTTGAATGAAGTGAAGGCAAGTACACTTAATGAATATGTATGAAGATCTGTCCATATATTCCTTATAGGCTTCCTCAGTGGGATTTCTAGTCATTTCCCAGAATAACTTATGAGTTGAATTGTATCCTCCAAAAAGATATCTCGAAGTCCTTGCCCTGGGTACCTGTGGAATAGGTGACCTTATTTGGAAATGGGTTCTTTGCAGATGTAATCAAATTAAGGTGAGGTCATACTAGATTAGTGTGGGTCCTAATCCAATGACTGATGTCCTTATAAAAAGACATTTGGACATATGGACACACAGCAAGAACACTATGTGAGGATGGAGGGAGAATTTGGAGAGATGTAGCTCTAAGCCAAGAATTGCTGGAAACCAGGAGAAGTTAGGAAAGAGGCATGTAATGGATTCTCCCTCAGTCTCCAGAAGGAACAAACTATGCCAACACCTTGACTTTGGACTTCTGTCCTCCAGAACTGTGAATGAATAAATCTCTGTTGTTTTGAGTCACCCAGTCTGTGGTACTTTGTTATGGCATCCCTAGGACTCTAAGAGTATCTGTGCCCTTGGGGATTGTTGACACCGGCTCTAATGCTGATTGGTGCTCTAGTTGGCACAGTGGTCCACCACTCAAGAACAGAGGCTCGTGAAGTCAAGTGATAGATTGGCTTTTGCTTCTGATCTACTTCACTGCCAGTCCAGTCCGTAAATCCATTTTTAAACCTATGATTTTTCCATCTCCAGAGTGTATAATTGACTAGGCATATTCAGCAAGTGGCAGAATATGTCTCTAATCCATGGAATATGGCTATTATGGTTGAAAGGGTGAAGTGGAAGCCATACAGCTTCCTTCCCATCAAAATTATAAATTTTTTTAATGTTTTTATTTATTTCTAGGAGAGAGAGAGAGACAGCGTGAGCAGGGGAGGGTCAGAGAGAGAGGGAATCGCAGACCGAAACAGGCTCCAAGCTCTGAGCTGGCAGTCAGCACAGAGCCCGACGCGGGGCTCGAACCCACGAACCGCGAGATCATGACCTAAGTGAAAGTTGGACGCTTAACTGACTAAGCCACCCAGGTGCCTCCCTTTTTTTTTTTTTTTTTAATTTTTTTAATGCCTTCCCATCAAAATTATAAACCAAAAACAATACTGTATTGCTGGGGGAAACATAAGAATAGTGTAGCCATCAAAAGACCTGAAAATTCAGGGGTGGCAATTACTGTTACTTACCTTCTTAACTCACCTGTCTGGCTTATGCATACTCAGAAGGTGCTTGGAGAATGGCAGTGGATTACTGAAAAAGTTAAGAGAGGTGATGACTCCAGATATGGCTTCTTTACTTAGAGCAAAACAACAGAGCCTCAACCACCTGTAATAAAGTTATTAGCTTACAAATATTTTTTCTCATTTTAGTAGGCAAAGAGGACCAAAGGTAGTTTTGTTTAATCTGGCAAGGACAGAAGCACACACCTTCACCATTTTGCCACAATTTAGTCCCATATGCACTTTGATCATCTTAACATCACAGGTAACATCACACAAGTCCACTATAATTATGACAAAATGCTGATAAAACCAGATGTCTTAGTGAGGTGGTGTTTTCAGTGTTTTTGGTTTTAGTCACACCAGGATGCACGTAGTGGTATCTCATTGCTGCTTTAGTTTACAATTCCCCAACTCCCTAATAACATATGATGTGGAGCATATTTTTGTATGCTTATTTGCTATCTATCTTTTTTAATAAGGCATCTGTTCAAATCTTTTGCCTTTCTTTTCTTTTTCTCTTTCCTTCTCCCTCTTTCCTCCTTCCTTCCTTCTTTCTTCAAACACATAATGCTTTATTTAGTGTTTCTCTAGATTGCAGAAATGTCAGAGGCAAGCTGAGAACCCCCAGGAGGTCAGAGACAGTTGGGCAGCCACCAGGCCCTCTGCAGAGGTGGGGTGAAACAGCCGAAAGAGGTGATGCCTCTGCAGCTCCTCTCAAGGCCAGCCCTGTCTCTGGGCTTCCAGGACAGGAAGGGGATCAAGGGACAGGATCTTCTAGTTTAAAATCAAGTTGTTTGTTCTCTTACTGTTGAGTTTTAAGGACTCTTTGTATATTTTGGATACTAGTCCATTATCAGATATGTGTTTTGCAAATATTTTCTCCCAGACTGTGTGTCTTGTCCTTTCATTATTTTACCAGTGTCTTTTATAGAACAGAAATTTCTAATTTTAATAAGGTCCAATTTATCCATTGTTTCTTTATGGGTTGTGCTTTGGGTGTTGTTTCTAAACAGTCACTGCCAAAGCCAAGGTCACCTAGATTTTTTCCTATGTTATCTTCTAGGAGTTACATAGTTTTGCATTTTAATTTAGGTTCTTTGATCCATTTACCTGTGTATTTTAAAAAAATTGCTTTATCAAGATGTACATAATTTTAAAAAATCAAGACTTATAATGAAAAATACCAGTTCTTCTTTCTACCCCTTTGTATCCCCAAAACCCACAACTTACTCTGCAAAACATTTCAGCTATTTCTTTTGGTATTGACTTCCATATATTTAGATTTTAGCTAACATTTTCTAAATGCTTACAATGTATCAGGCTCTAAAGCATCTTTCATGCATTGTTTAGTCTTTATAATCATCTTATATTGTAGGCACTATTTCTATTCCCATTTTAGAGATGAGAAAAAGTGAGTCACAGGGGGGTTAGGTAAGTATGTAAGGTCACATGGTTAGTAAATGGTGGAGTTAGGATTTAATCCTAGGCAATGTGTTCTTTCAGTATAATGTTTACCCTGTGATTTCTTGATTTCTTGATTTTTTAATTTAATTTTTAAATTTTTTATAATTAAGAAAGAGAGCAAGTAAATTGGTTAAAGTATTTCTGAAATTTCTTTCATTCAGAGTCTCATTCTTTTGAATCATTTTTTTGCCTCACAATGCCCACATTTTATTTTTTAACACAAAATCATACTCCATACTTTCAAGAATATTGGTGAGACAGCATTTTTTAAAGTTTATTATTTATTTTGAGTGAGTGTGTGTGAGAGAGGTAGGGAGGGGCAGAGAGAGAGGGAGAAAGAGTCTCAAGCAGGCTCCACTGACAGTGAGAAGCCTGATACAGGGTTTGATCTCATGAACCACAAGATCATGACCTGAGTCGAAATCAAAAGTGGGATGTTTGAATGAGCCATCCAGGCCCCACAATATAGCATTTTTAAAAAGAAGGATCCACTATCATCAGTGGGATTTTCTTCCAAACCACTGATATTCATTCTGCAAGTTTTGATACTGGTACTTACTTGATTTTTCCAGAAGATACAAATGAAAACTTCTTAGACAACATCTGGACTTTTCTTCTTCCCTCAAATGGTCCTTAAATGCATTGTGGACTGAAATGTTCAGGAGTGGCATATTCAGTCATGCGATAGGAATAACAATCACATTTGCACATGAAATAGCATCTAATGTCCATCTGCTAGCACTTGCAACAGATTTTGATTTCAGATTTTCAGATTTCAGTTTGATAACTTGTGTATCTTGGAATCCATGAAGAACAGTCCTTGTATACAAATTTTAGTTATGTCAACGTTTAATTGGACTTTATGCCTGAGCTATATATGTATCATGTATATAAGATGATTAATTTCCTTATATGAACTTTTGCTTTCCTGGAATTAATAATTGCTTACTTTTCTATATTCTCCATCATTATGTCTCTCCTAAGGAATTGTAAAACTTTTGGAAATACTCTTTTCCACACAGACATGTCTTCTATTAGTCCCATTATTTTTTTTCCTGGAGACATTTCTCCTGGAGCTTTATGGCTTATACTGGATTATTGTTCCCAATTCTTCACTTCCTTCCTGTTATTGAATTATACACCCATACTCTTTCCATAGGACTTTGCAATATCTTCCACTAGAGTAGGGAGAATATGTTTTCCCCCCTCATTGATGTTGAGCTTAGTCTATGACTTGCTTTGGCTCAAGAATGTTAATAGACATGAGAGGAGCTGAAGATTTCAATGTACTTGTGTAATTTGGCTTGCTTCTTCAGCTTCTGCAATTTGCCATGAAAATAACATGGCTTGGGTAGCTGTGGGTTCCAAGAGAATGAAAAAACGTGGGGAGAAGACTTGAACTCAAACTAGAGTCTAGAGCCCAGTTAAGCCCAGTTATATTGCTTTAACCCTAGTCAACACATAGACCCATCAACACGAAAAACGTTTGTTTTTGTAAGCCACTAAGATTTTGAGGTTTTCTTTTATTACATAGAAAAAATTGACTAGATGCCTTCTGTCCTCCTGCAAAAATATGGACTAATTGTTGCTCTGCAGAGCTATTTTCCTGGGATATTCCTTTGCCCATTTATCAGGCCAGATACCCTATTTACTGATTTCTGTGACTTCCTTTTTCTTGATTTATTTCCTTGTTTGAATGGAGCATCCTCAAGTAGCTTCCTGAGAATAGGTGCATAAAATGCACACTTCTTCAGACTCCTAATATCTAATGAACATGTTGAATGGGCCATCACATTTCATTAAGAATTTGGCCAGGTATGAGTTTCCAGGTTGAAAATAATTCCCTTCCAGAATTTGAAAGCATTCCACCATTATCTTTTAGTTTCCTATGTTGTTTTTGAGGGATGTAATTATAATTCCCTATTCTTAATTTTTTTAGACTTTATTTATTCTTTTTGAGAGAGGGTGTGTAGAGAGGGTGGGAGGGAGAGAGAGAGAATCCAAAGTAGGCTCTGCACTGACAGCGGGGCTCCAACTCATGAACCATGAGATCATGACCTGAGCTGAAGTCAGACACTTAACCAGCTGAGCCACCCAANCCTGGAGGGGAAGAGAGAGAGGGAGAGAGAGAATCCTTGCTGTCAGTGCAGAGCATGACGTGGGGCTTGATTCCACAAAATATGAGACTATGACCTGAACTAAAATCAAAAGTTAGTTGCTTAACCCACTGAGCCACTCAGGAACCCTTCACATTTTCCATTTCTTTTTGTTCTCATTTTTGAAAGATTTTCTCAAGTTTATCTTCTAATTATTTTATGGATTAAAAATTAGTTAACTTATCTTAAAATTCCAAAAGTTATCTCTGTTCTGTTATTGTTCCTTTTTAAAAAAGAATCTTATTTTTCTGTTTTATGGTTATATTATTTTCTTTTCTCTTTCTTTTTATTTTTTAATCTCTAGATTTTTTTGGCAGCTTTCTTCTATTGTTTTTTGTATTGTTTTTGCTTCCTTCTAGTTTTCTTTTTTAAAAAAGTTTTATTTATTTATTTTTGACAGAGACAGAAAGAGAGAGAGAGAGGGAGAGAGAGAGAGAGAGGGAGGGAGGGAGGGAGAGAGCTCACACAAGTTGGAAACAGAGAGAGGGAAAGAGAGAATCCCAAGTAGGCTCCACACTCTCAGTGCAGAGCCCAATGCAGTTTCTCACAGTTTAACTGTGAGATCATGACCTGAGCCCAAACCAAGAGTCAGACATTTAACCAACTGAGCCACCTGGGTGCCCCTAGTTTCTTCTTCTTGATTATATTCTTGGCTCTTATGCTCAAGCTTTCCTTACATGTCTGGTGACTCTTGTTTCCTTTCAAAGTTTGTTGGGAGCTCTCTCTGTGTGTCCAGAGCTTGTGAAATGTGGTCTCACTGTATGGTGATTGGATAAGGACTCAGCCATTTATTTTTTTTAATGCAAAATGCTGCATCTATAGATCTTTTCTCTAGAGCCTTTTAGTATCTCTAGAGATAAATCTTTCAAGGTTCTGCCCAAGAAGGAAATGTGCCTGGCTGCCATTGCTTTTGAAGCTATGTGGCAGAAATGGCTGGAGTATGTTTTGGGCACAGCTCTTGTCATTTTTTGCTGTTCCTGATGGTCTTGAACCTGAAGGCTGTCTGGTTGGCTTCTTTCACAGGCTAACTCTTCAGTTTCCTGTTTCTTCAGGGAAGGGGTAATTAGCTGACCAGGATGGAGGAGGAGACCTGGAAGTCTTATTGCATTCTAAAAATAAAATATATTTGCAGTCCTGAAGTTTTATGGGGTCCTGTGGTATGAATTTGATTCTTTTTTTCTTTTTACTTCCACTCTGTAGCTATTGGATGTTTAGTTTTCTTAGTTCTGCTATTCATTTTCTCAGTTCTGCTTTCTCTATTCAGTTTCTATTTTTAATAGAGTACAGAAACGTACTGAGAGAAAAAGTTTATGATTTCATTAACTCAAAATAAAACTACATATATTAGGCTAGATGATTCAAAAAAGAAATAGAGGGGTGCCTGAATGGCTTAGTGGGTTAAGCTCTGACTTCGGCTCAGGTCATGATCTTGTGGTCTGTGGTTTGAGCCCCATGTCAGGCTTTATGCCCACGGCTAAGAGCCTGGAGCCTGCTTCAGATTCCTTGTCCCCATCTCTCTCTACCCCTCCCCTGCTTGCATTCTATCTATTTCTCAAATATAAACATTAAAAAAAGGAAATAGAAAGTAATATATAAAGGGTCTCTTCCCCTAGTCCTTCTCTCAAAATGTAACCTTTGTGAATACTTTTATTGTTCCTGGAAATAAAAAAAACACAAGCTCGTGTGTGTGTGTAAGTGTACACACACATACACAAAGGGGATAATACCATACAGTATATGAACTAGATTTTTCCCAATAATATTCCTGGAGACATTTCACTGTTGGCACATGCAGATTCATTTTGTTCTTAGTTGTATAGTATTTATAATTTATTGTGATACACTAGTTTTGAAACAATATTTCTTTTTTAAAAAATTTTTTAATGTTTATTTTTGAGAGACACCCAATATTTCTAGAGCATGATGCAAATTATAAGTTATAGAATCCTTTCTAGTAAGTTCTTTTTGTAGAGCAATTATTTCAGGTCAATTAATACTTCTCCATTTTTTCCCAGGCATGTGTACTTGCATTTTATTTTATTTATTTTTTTTAAATTTATTAATTTAAGTAATCTGTACACCCAACTTGGGGCTTAAACTCCTAACCCGGAGATCAAGAGTCACATATTCCCCTGAGCCAGCCAGGTGTCTCTGTACACTTGTATTTTAATACATCAATCTTATCTTAAAATTTTTTATAAACTTTCTATTTTGAGAGAGAGAGAGAGAGAGCAAGCGCACAAGTGAGGGAGGGGCAGAGACACAGAGAGACAGAATCCTAAGCAGGCTTCACATCACCAGCGCAGAGCCCTATGTGGGGCTTGACGACCTGAGTTGAGATCAAGAGTCAGATGCTTGACCAACTGCGCCACCCAGGTGCCCCAATACATCAACCTTTCTTAAAGTGATCCCACCTGCAAATAACAGATGGCTACATATATAGCCACAAGGGTTTCAGGTGAAATGCTCAGTGAAGCAGTGAGCAAGACTACTGGGAATCTTTTGGCTACAAGAACAGAAATTCCACCTAAAAGGAAACTCCAGTTAAAGGGGGGGGAAAGTTGGTTTTAGGGATACTCTGTTGTCTTATAGGAACTAACAGCATGTGGACTTCAGGGAAAACTGGGACGAGAGACCCAGACACCATTGTAACTCTCTCTGACCTTTAGCTCTGCTCCCCTCCACAGTCTGTTCTTTACTCTCAGCACATCAATTTCTTCCACTACTCTGGCCCCCAGAGTAGATAACTTGGCCATGGCTTGGCCACGGACAGCTCCAGAGCTGTACATCTTAGGTACTCTAAAAAGAAACTTGGGGCTCTCTCTCCAGCTCTGGGTTTTTTTTTTTTTTTTNCGGTTAAGCGTCCGACTTTCGCTTAGGTCATGATCTCGCGGTTCGTGGGTTCGAGCCCCGCGTCGGGCTCTGTGCTGACTGCCAGCTCGGAGCCTGGAGCCTGTTTCAGTCTGTGACTCCCCCTCTCTCTGACCCTCCCCTGCTCACGCTGTCTCTCTCTCTCTCTCTCTCCTAGAAATAAATAAAACATTAAAAAAAAACTTAAAAAAATATTTCTTGGTGGGGAAGAAAGGAGAGTCTGATTGGTACAGCTTGGGTTATATTAGGTTATCACATTAGGACCAGTAAAATGTATCCAGATGTATCCAGAGAGCAATGGATGGCCATGAATGGACCAACATGACAGCAACCTTGAAAAGCATTTGGATGGTGTGAGTGGGTGGGGGACAGAGTTGCCGGCAGAAGAATCCTGAGCAGGCTACTGCCTCGGGGTCTGCCATTACTAAATCTTCTAATGCCTCACTGGAGACTTCCTAGAAAGGGTAAGATTTCAGTGCTGCCATCATTTGAAGAAAATCCAAGCCCTTGGTGAAGGTTCCAAAGGTTTCCTAGGTCACATAGAAGACCCTAGCCAAAGATGCCTTTACCAGTTTGGAGCCCACCCACATACCCTTTTCTGGGCCTCCAATGTTGTATGATCCTTCCAATCAAAAGTGGAAAGCAGTACGCATTATTGTTAAATAGTAGTTCAGAGGGAGATCTACATCTCTTTATATAGATCAAAGTTTCTCTCTGATCCCATGTTCCATCTTTCTGAAGAAACCCTTTTAACATTTCTTGTGATGCGAGTCTGATGGTTATGAATTCTCTCAGCTTGTATTGTCTGAAAAAGTGTTTCAGTTTTGAAATACTTTCACTGGGTATGGAATGCTGAGTTGACAATTTCTTCCTTCAGCACTTTAAAGATGTTACTCTTGTCCTCTGGCCTACAAAGGTTTTGGTGAGAAGAGTACTTTGTTCCTCTGTATAATGTGTCTTTTTTCTTCGGCTGCTTTCAAGATTTTTTGGGTTTTTTTGGTTTTTGGAATTTTGAATATATGATGTGTCCAGGCATATGTAATAGTTTAAAAATATGTATATGCATTCTTTGATGCTTTAAAAGATGGAGCTTAATTCTTTTAAGTTTGAGATGGACTTAAAAACTTACTTCCTGTGCCCTCAGGTATTTTAATTTTTATTAATTTTTTTTGTGTTGCAGTTATATTAACATGTAACATATTAGTTCCAGGTATATGACATGATTTGACATTTATATATTATCACAAAATTACCACAACAATGTCTAGTTAACATCCATCATTATACATAGTCACATCTTTTATTTACATTTTATCTCCATGACTCATTTATTATATAACTGCAAGTTTGTATATTTTGATTGCCTTCACCCATTTTCCCCAGCCCCCACTGAACCGTTCTGTTTTATCTTTTTTTTTTAAGATTCCACGTATGAGTGAGATTATATGGTATTTGTCTTTCTCTGACTTGTTTGACCTAGTATATAATACCCTCAAGGTCCATCCATATTGTCGCAAATGGCAAGATTTCATTTGTTTTTATGGCTGAATAATATTCTGTATCTTGGATATTGTAAATAATGTTGTGATGAACATAGGGTGCATATATCTTTCTGAGTTAGTGTTTTTGTTTTCTTTGGGTAAATGCCCAGAAGTGGAATTGCTGGATCACAGGATCCAAATTAAAAATCAAAAAAACTTTTCATTTTTTGAGGAACCTCCATATTGTTTTCCAAAGGAGACTTTCTTCTAATGAAGAGAACATAGTGGGAGTAATGGTGTGTTACTTCTGAGACCTAGATCATACAAGATAGGGTTGCTTCTGCTTCACTCTTTGCTCTGGGGATGCTAACTTCCACACTGTGAGGATTTTAAGCTGGTATGCTTTAGTGACCAGGAGATTATAATTATTATATATATATTTGTTAGAATAAGCCAGCTGATTGAAGAGATACTGTAATGGGAAGAAACAATCAAAAATAAAAACCCAAGTCGTGACATTAGGCCACAGAAAGCTTGGGTGATTTGCTCTTCCAGCAAGCCCTTACTTGGTAAGCATCTATACTGTGTTGTATGTCCAGATAAACCACAGAAATTAAGCAGAGGAAGTCCCTAAAACAGTTTTGTAATTTTAATTTGCTAGAATATGAACCTTGACTTCTTTGATATAGCTCTATTAAAATGAAGTTCATTTAACTTTTTAAAGTTAATAGACTTTATTTTTTAGAGCAGCTTTAGGTTCACAGCAAAACTGAGTGCAAAGCACAGAGTTCCCATATANCCCCACTATCAACATCGCCATCGGAGTGATACATTTGTTACAACTGATGAACCAAGACTGACATATTAAACCAGAGTCCATAGTTTACAGCAGGGTCCACTCTTTGTGTTGTACATTCCATGGGTTTTGACAAATGTATGGCATGTACTCAACAATATCTATTATACAGCATAGTTTCACTGCCTTAAAAATCCCCCATGCCCCACTTCCTTTTTGCCCCACTCAAGCTTCCAGCAACTGCTGATGTGTTTTACTGTCACTATGGCTTTGTCTCTTCCAGAATGCCATATAGTTGGGATCATACAGTATGTAGCCTTTTCACATTAGCTTCTTTCACTAGTAATATGAATTTATAGTTTCTTCATGTCTTTTAGAGGCTTGATAGCTCATTTGTTTTTAGCAGTGAATAATATTCCACTGTATAGATGTACCACAGTTTGCTTATCCTATTGCAGATAGGATATTAAAGAATATCTTGGTTATTTCCAAGTTTGAGCATTTATGAATAAAGCTACCATAAATTTTGTGTGTAGGTTTTGCAAGGATTTGAGTTTTCAACACATTTGGATAAATACAAAGAAGCATGACTGCAGGATCCTATTGTAAAAGTATGTTTAGTTTTGTAAGAAAGTCAAACTGTTTCAAAGTGGCTGTACCATTTTGTATTCCTTTTTTTAAAAAAAATTTTTTTTAAATTTATTTCTGAGAGAGAGAGAGCGAGCGTGAGCAGGGGAGGGTCAGAGAGAGAGGGAGGCACAGAATCTGAAACAGGCTCCAGGCTCAGAGCTGGCTGTCAGCACAGAGCCGATGCGGGGCTCGAACCCACGAACCATGAGATCATGACCTGAGCCGAAGTCGGACGCTCAACCGACTGAGCCACCCAGGTGCCCCAACTATTTGTATTCCTACCAATGATGAATGAGAGTTCCTGTTGCTCCACATCCTCACCAGCACTGGTGTTTCAGATTCTTTTCTAATGTGTGTGTAGTGGTATCTCATTGTTTTAATTTGCAATTCATTAGTGATGTAGGATGTTGAGCATCTTTTCTCGTGCTTATATGCTCTCTGTATGTCTTTTTGGAGAGGAGTCTGCTCAGATCTTTTGCCCATTTTGTAATCTGGTTGTTCATTTTCTTTCTGTTGAATTTTACGAGTTTATTGTATATTTTGGATACCAGTCTTTAATCAGATTATGTAGTCTGCAAATATTTTCTCCCAGTCTGTGATTTGTCCTCTCATTCTCTTGACATTTAACTTAGATGCATTTTTAAAAAAGCTTGTTTTCTAAAGGATTTTTTCTTTAAATTGAGGTATAACTTTTTTTGATATAAAAAACCCCAAGATAATTCATGTCATAAAAGTCACCCTTTAAAGTGTACGATCAATTCACTGGTTTGCACAAAGTTGTTCAACCATACCACTATGTACAAAAAATTTTCCCCACTCCAAAAAGAACCCTATTATCAGTCATTCCTATTTCCCTTGGCAATCATTAATGTACTTTGTCTCTATGGATTTGCTGATCTGAACATTTTCATAGAAATGGAATCAGAATATGTAATCTTTTGTAACTGGATTCCATTACACTTAACATGTTTCCAAGGTTCATCTCCACGTTGTTGCATAGATCAGTACTTCATTCTTTTTATGGTTGAGTATTCCATTGTATGGGTACATCATATTTTATCTATTCATCAGTTTGATGGACATTTGGGTGGTTTCCACTTTTTTGCTTTTTAACATTCATGTAACAAGTTTGTGTGTGTGTTTTATTAGGTATACACTTGGGAGTGTAATTGCTGGAACCTATAGAAACTCTATTTTTTTAAAAGTTTGTTTATTTTGAGAAAGAGAGCATGCACGCATGAGTGGGGAAGGGGCAGAGAGAGGAGAGAGAATCCCAAGCAGGCTCTACACTGCCAGTGCAGCGTCTGATGCAGGGCTCAAACTCATGAACCCTGAGCTTGGGTTGAAACTAAGAGTCAGACATTTAACTGACTGAGCCACCCAGGTACCCCTGAAAATTGTTTTATCTTTTGAGGGATTTCCAGACTCTTCCAAAGTGGTTGCATCATTTTACATTCCTAACTCTCCACTTCATCACTTGTTATTGCCTATGTTTTTGATTATAGCCATTCTAGTCTATAGAATGGTATATAGCAGTATCTCACTGCAGTCTTGATTTGCATTTCTCTGATGGCTAATGATGTTTTGCTTATTACCCATTTGTATATCTTCTTTTGAGAAATATCTACTCAGACCTTTTCTAATTTTACAATTAGGTTATTTGTCTTTTTATTGTTGAGTTGTAAAAGTTCTTTTTTACTCTGGATACTAGGCTGGCCAGAGGACGAGGGCTTTGAAGGAAGTGCAGTTACTGTTGATAAAATTTAGGATGTGACCATGACATAGGTGAGTGAAGTGCACAGGGGCAGAAAAAGATCATTGACTATAAATTGTAACAGTCATTCATGGAAAGTTAAAGCCACCAAGAATGATGGCATGTGTGGGGAAAAAGAGAAAGCGATGCTACAGGAGCTAAAATTTTCTCTGTAATGAGGGACAAGCATGGAGAATTCAGTAGAAAAAGCAATGACAGAAGGGCTGGGATAGTCAGACTGCTGAATTTTAAAAGCTGGAAGAGGGGCACCTGGGTGGCTTAGTCGGTTAAGCGTCCGACTTTCGCTTAGGTCATGATCTCGCGGTTCGTGGGTTCGAGCCCCGCGTCGGGCTCTGTGCTGACTGCCAGCTCAGAGCCTGGAGCCTATTTCGGAGTCTGTATCTCCCTCTCTCTCTGACCCTCCCCTGCTCATGCTGTCTCTCTCTCTCTCCTAGAAATAAATAAAAATTAAAAAAAATATATTTAAAAGCTGGAAGGAAGGATGAGAAATAATCACAGAGAAGCAGTGGGGTTGGTGGGGGGACCCACTTCCTGGGTATGACAATAAAAGCAGCCTCCACCTAGAAGGGCTACAGGGGAAGCAACAGTTTAGGAGACAGCCAAAGTAAGCAATCCCTTTAGGGGACAATTAAGGTAGAGAGATTATGCAAACATTTCAACAAGAAGGTGCTTATATAGAATTCGATTATAGAAGGGAAGTGCTGGAGGGCACAGGTGAAGGGCTGGGAAGGGAAGCAGTATGTGTAATCTGGTGGTAGATGACCACTGAGGTTCAGAGTCTTGGGATTACTGTGACAAACCTGTGAGATATGGTGGATGAGACTTGAAAGACTTAAGACGATGGTAAGCAAATAGTTCCAGGACTGTGGTCGAGGATACATTCCTTATTTCTGCAACTGGTCATGGTCCAGAGGTGGGGTGGCACCCCAGTGATTTCCCTCCTCTTCTACACATTCCATAATCCCCTTGCCCTATGTGATCTCCTTAGATTATTAGTGTTCACTGCCTAGTGGGTGAACCAAACTTTTGTTCTTTAAAAATCCAAGTGCTCCTAGTATCTAATACCTAACACCTAGTATCAATTAGGACCACAACAAAATAGAAAACTGTTCAAATGTAAAAAACATGGAAATAAACCTGAGGAAAGTTCTAGAGTCTTCTTTTCAGATTCACCAATTTTTCATACTGTCCTTTCTTGCATTATGGTTTCCAGTCTTCCCTTTCTCTCTCTGAACACTTTAAACATACATAAATTCAGATTCTTTTAAAGATTTTATTTTTGAGTAATCTCTACACACAAGTGGTAGTCAAACACACAACCCTGAAATCAAGAGTTGCAGGCTCCACCAACTGAACCAGTCAGGCACCCTTCAGACTCTTTTATAAACAATTTTTGGAGGGCAAATTCTCCCATTTATTCTTTCCTTGGTTTGTTTCTTTTTCTTCTTCTTTTGTAATTTTTTCAATTTTTCTCTGTAAGTTCATTTTTAATAGGACTTGTTTTTCCACAGGTTCCTTTGTGAAAAGCTGATTATGGGAATAGCCTTACAGAAGAGTTTTGTTTGCTTCACTGGCCCAGGACCAGTTTTTTGTTAATTTTTTATTGGAACATCCCAGTAACATTTAGGCATTGTGAACTCAGACCACACTCTAACAGCAAATATATTAGTTCCTTTTTAAGTGATTCTTTCTTCATCCCTGAGTTATGGTAGACTTTCTTATATTTCCCTACTGATTTCCAGGTCAATGGATGGTGTTTTTCTTGTTTTTATTACACAAAGAAGTAATCCGTTGAGACTCCTGTGTTGAATCCCTAGCAGTGAGCTATTAGGCCTATATATTGGTCCCAAGTTTCTATGAAACTCCTTGACTTCCACTCTCCCCTTGACTTTTGGGTTCCCATTCATTTCTGGCACCTTGGGATCTCCCATTTTTAGTTTCAAGCCCAGGCATGTGTTAAACTTTTTGTTGTTATATATCATTTCCACATTTGAGAGTGGGAAGGGATTTTGCCTGGAACTACTCCATCTGTTGCATATTGGTCAGAAGTCACCCTGAAGGGTCTTTTGAAAACATAAATATTGGTCATTTCATTCCCTTAGCATGGCATTCAGGGCACGATGAAATTAGGAAACTTACTTCTTTCTCTAGCTTCATTTTCCACTGCTTTCTTCTCTTTTTCACGCCCAGACAGTCTTTACACTCTAGTCATAGATGACTCTTCTCTTTTCTTTCTAATTGTACCTAGGGTGTGTGCTGATGGGAGTTAAATGGATAGATCTCTAGTTTGCACACTATTAAGTAGTTAGTGACCGTAGTAGTAGCTTGTATGTCCTAAGGGCCTAGATCCAGAAAACAGTAGCTCCATGTGGCTTCACCTCCGGACACTGCAGTGCAACATGGGTTTAGTTAACTTTAAATTAAAAATGCTGTTGAGTCTAGTTAGATTTGCACTGAATTACAGTCTTCATTTTATGCCATTAAATAGGATTTTCTTAAGTTTATTCTTAAATATTTTTTAATTTTGAATAGGTAACACATTAATATGGTTCAAAATTTAATTTAAAAGTATAAAAATGAATATAGTAGATTTTCCACTTCCATTGCTATCCCGTCTCTCCCCAATTCCTGTTTCAGGGGTATTTTTTGTATATATGAGCAAATATATATATTTGTTGCAACTGTGCAGGAAATACTTCTCCTTTGTTATTGTTTTCTAGTTGACTATTGCTAGAATAGAAAAAAGCTACTGATTTTTACATTTACCTTTTATTCATACACTTACCAAATTTCCTTATTAATGCTACTAGGTTTTAGTATAGTCTCTTGGATTTCCTAAATACACAGTCATATTTCACTAATAAAAGATACTTATTATTTTCCAATATTTCCATCAATTATTTAGTTTTCTTGCCTAATTGCTTTCAGTTGAATTTTCAAAGCAATGTTGAATCCTGTCTTATTTCAGACTTCAATAAAAGTAGCTTTAGTATTCATCACTATTAGAAATGTTTGCTATTGTTTTTTGATGAATTATCTTTTTCTTTTACTTAGAGCTTTATTTTAAATTAAAAAAAATTTTAAGTAATTTTTTACTTAAATGCCTAATGTGGGGCTTAAAATCAGGACCCCAAGATCAAGTCACATGCTCTACTGACTGAGATAGCCAGGCACCCTGAGAGCTTTATTTTTATATCATAAATCATAATTAAATCATAATTAAAATGGAAAAATTATATCCAATGCTTTTTCAGCATATATCGATAAACTGTTTTACCTCCTTTAATTTAGCAAACTTTATTTTGAAATAATTTTAGAGTTACAGAGAAGTTGCAAAACCAATATAAAGAACTCCTGTATATCCTTACTCAGATTTTCCACATGTGAATACTTTACTCATTTGTTTTATCATTGTGGGTGTGTATGTGTACGTGTGTATACATATATGGATCCATGCATCAGTGTGTATATAAAGTTTGCAGGTACATTTGCAAATTTTTACCTTTAATCTCTAAATATTTCAATGTATATTTACAAAAACAAGGACATTCTCTTAATCATATATTATCAAAACAGGAAAATCAATATTAACCTGACAGATATTTAAATAATCAAGTTTTTTTTTTTTTTTAAGTAAGCTCTACACTCTACATGGAGCTTGAACCTGAGATCAAGAGTTGTATGCTCTACTCAAGAGCCAGCCAAGTGCCCCTCTTCAAGTTCTTGATGTAGTGAATTATATTAATAAATTTCCTAATACTGAGGTTTGTACCACTGAAATAGACCTAATATGATCATAGTGTACACTTCAACTTTCGTTTTATTTGGAATTTTTAATTTATAGTCATAGGTGAGATTAGGCTAGGACATTCTTTTTGGTATATCAGGTTTGAATATTAATCTTATGCTGGCCTTTAAAAATCAACCAAGCATCTTTCCACCTTATCCCATGGTCTGAAGCAGCTTATATTAAAAAACTATAATTCATCCATTTGTTGGGCTAGATGACAGCTTCAAGTGGTGGTTCACCTTGTGACAATTCAATGAGTTATATGCTTGTGATTTGTGCATTTTTCCATGTATATTTCAATAAAAGAAGTTTAAATAGGGGCGCCTGGGTGGCTAAGTTGGTTAGGTGTCCGACTCTTGATCTCAGGTCAAGTTTTGACAGGAAGCTCTGTGTTGGGCTCTGTGCTGGGCGTGGAGTTGCTTAAGATTCTCTCTGTCTCCCTTTAGCACTCATTTGTGCTTTCTCTCTAAAAACAGACCAAAACAAAAAAGTTTAAATAAAAGAACACGATTTTTTAAAAGGATAAATATTTAATCACCTTTCCAATTTCTTCTTTGATAATTAATTGGTCTATTCAAAGTATGTTTTGAGTCAGTGTTTGCTAGGAAATTATCTATTCTGTTTCCAAACTTGTTGCCACAGATTTCTAAAATTTAAAAACTTTCCATATTTACATGGTTCCTCATTCCTAATCTTGCAGGTTTTTTCCCTCTTTTTCTATTTATCAAGCTGAGGTTTTATTTATTTTATTGGTGTTTTCAGAGTCACTTTTCTATTTACTGTTTTTTTCTTTTTGGTTTCCTACTTTTTAAAAACGTTTATTCATTTTGAGAGACAGAGACAGAGAGAGTGAGAGAGAGCGAGAATGAGGATGGGAGAGGGGCAGAGAAAGAGGGAGAAAGAGAGAGAGAGAGAAAGAGAAAGAGAGAGAGAGAGAGAGAGAATGAGAATCCTAAGCAGGTTCTTTGATATGAGCATAGAGCCCAACATGGGGCTTGTTCCCATGAACCATGAGTTCATGACCAGAGCTGAAATCAAGAGTTGGACGCTTAGCTGACTGAGCCACCCAGACACCCAGTTTCCTACTTTTTAACTTCAGGTTTTTATCTTTATTAGTCCATTTTCTATTTTCTTTTTAATATATATTTTTATTTATTTCTAGGAGAGAGAGAGAGAGAGAGCGTGAGCAGGGGAGGGTCAGAGAGAGAGGGAGACACAGACTCTGAAATAGGCTCCAGGCTCCGAGCTGGCAGTCAGCACAGAGCCCGACGCGGGGCTCGAACCCACGAACTGCAAGATCATGACCTAAGTGAAAGTCGGACGCTCAACCGACTAAGCCACCCAGGCGCCCCTATTTTCTATTTTCATATGGTTTAAGTGTGTTTCTTTCCCTAAACCTCTAAATCAATCACTACACATCTTTGAGTTTTTCTTTTTTTGAAATAATAAAGGTGTTACATTTTCATTTTCAAGCCCAGTCTCATGCATTCCAGGATACTCAGTATGGGATCTGGGTCTTACTTTGCCTCATTTACTGAGGGCCCAATCCTGGCAGGTCCTTCTGGCTGGGCACAAAAACATGACAAATAAATGTGTACTTGTTGAATAAATGATACTGGGACCCACTGTAAAGATGTGTGTTTGCTGCAGAGCCCACCCATCCATCCAAATACCTGGAGTATCTGTCCTATGCTGGCACTGTGTCAGGTTCTTGAGAATAGGGCAGTGAGCTAAACAACAGAGTATCTGCCCTCTGGGTGCTTATATTCTAGTGACAAATATAGACACAGAACAAGTAATACAAGTGAGGTGAGTATTGCCTAGGATGCTATGGAAGTGATGACAGGGGCCTAATATCATTTAGGAGGTCTAGCTAAGAATCTGTAGAAGTGATACTTAAGCTCCTTAAAGTCTAAGGATCTACCCTGTCTCCTACTTCCCTCTCAGGAAGGTGGCCATTGGGTTTTCTGATATGAAAGTTATCTGGTCTTCATTTATATGCCTGCTGCTCCTTGTCACAGCTGACTGAACCAAAGGCTGACAGCCAGGCATAAGAACTTTATCCAATAGGAATATTCCACATAGGATGGTCACTAACTGACTGAATTAGAGCTCCTAAGGGAAGTCTGAACACCAAACAGAGCGAAAGAAGAAACAGAGCAGAAGAAAGAAAGAAAAGTATAATAGTGTCACAAATCCCATGGCATTGGATTTGAACTGTTGGTATCAACTGAACTCATGATTTTTAATATACATATAGATACAATAAATTCAGATGTGTGTGATGTGTGTGTTAACATAAATACACATATTTCCTAGCTCTGTGTGCTGAAAGGGCCTAGAAATAATGACACTCCAGTAGCAATGAATATATCTGATGCCCTTCTTGAGAAAGGAACCAGGGGCTACCGAGGGAAGTAACTGATGCCAGGGTTAGAACAAGAAAAATATGAGTGAACTTGGAACATCTTGTGTGCTGGAGAGTAAGGAAGTGCTAAAAAAAAAAAAAAAAAAATTATGGGGACAATGCTGAAACAAGAGAGAAGCCAACCTGAAAGAGTTCCCAAATGTGGGCCAATATGAGCAACAAATAAACTACTTTAGTATTAGATTATAACCCACAGAAAAAAATAAATAACTATTAGTTTATACTGATATAAATAAATTATTGGATAAATGTATGGGAGAAAAGAGATAGCTCTTCCCCAGAGTAGAATACCAATTAATATAGATGAAATAAGTACACAGAAAGTCATCATTAGGCCAACACAGCATTAATACTTATAAGCAAAAACCACTTGGTTTTTGGATGCTAACATTAGTGGGCAAAAGTCTAAGAATAAATAAGACATTTACGCAGCTTCAAAGTATTTCCCCACAAGACTCTTATTAATTTCAAAGGGGAAATTAGTAATTTTACAGTGGAGAAACCTGGCACACACCACCTCAACCATGTGATCAAAGGTAATGAGGCTATGAGGCACCAGAAGGGCACATCATCACTTCCGGGGTAGTTTTGCCAAAATGCAGACCCTCAATCTAATCATATGAAAACAGAGACAAACCCAAATTGAGAAATATTCTACAAAACAACTGGCCTGGACATTTCAAAAGTGTCAAGTTCATGAAAGGGAAAGAAAAATAGAGGAACTGTCACAGGCTGAAGGAGATGAAGGAAATAGGGCAACAAAATGTAACATGGAAAAAAAGGGGGGGGCCACCTGGATGCCTCTGTTGGTTAAGCGTCTGACTCTTGATTTCAGCTCAGGTCATGATCTCACGTCTGTGAGCCCTTCTTCAGGCTCTATGCAGACAGTGTGGAGCATGCTTGGGTTGTCTCTCTGCCCTTTCCCCACCTCCACATGCACACACTCTCTCTCTCAAATTAAATAAACAAACTTTAAAAACAAAACAAACAGGGGCACCTGGGTGGCTCAGCTGCTTAAGCGTCTGACTTTGGCTCAGGTCATGATTTCACCCTTCCTAGGTTCGAGCCCTGCGTAGGGCTCTGTGCTGACAGCTCAGAGTCTGGAGCCTGCTTTGGATCCTGTGTCTTCTTCTCTCTCTGCCCCTCCCCTACTCATGCTCTGTGTCTCTCTCAAAAATAAATAAACATTTAAAAAAATTAAAAACAAACAAAACAAAACAAAACAAACAAAAACTCCCACAAAATGTAACATGGTATCCTGGATTGGAGTTTGGGCCAGAAAAAGGGTATCAGTGAGAAAACTGGCAAAATCTGAATGTCTACAGACAGTTAGTACTGCCTCAATGTTAATTTCCTATACTATACCATAGTATAGTATAATATACTATATTTTAATAACTATACTATAGTTTTCAAGATGTTACTATTATGAGAAGTGAGGTGAAGGGTATATGGGAACTCTACTATTTTTGCAACTTAAGTCTAAAATTATTTCAAAACAAGAAGTTGTAGTAGTAGCAGCAGCAGCAGCAGCAGTACTACTACTACTAATAAAGAGAATAGCAGTCACTGAGGTAGGGAGCAGCAGGCAGCTCCTTGAGGGGCTGGACAGTGATTGCTGGAGTATCTGCTGGAGCCCATGTCATGGCTTCTGTCTACCTCATACCCTCCATACTGCTATGGCATTCCTCCATCACCCAAGGGACTTTGATTTCCGCCATTTTCTGCTTTCTGAAAGAGATTAGCTAACACCAAAGGAGGATTCTAAAATGACCCTGCAGGATGATGGAGTGGTCATCAATGGTGGCTACCATCAGTGGAGCCCAAGGACGCACCAGGCCTTGCTGTGCCCTGTTAAGCTGGGGTTGAAACGTGGCTGGTGTGGAATGCCCTTTGGGATGGTGTGCAGCCCCTCTGCTTGGTGACAAAGAAGGAGACTACATGGGGAAGGTTTTACTCCAGACTAACTTAGCTGGAGCAGCAGGATAGACAGAGCTGTTACAGACTTCATGGTCACTTGGGCACAGGACTGACTTCATTATCTCTCTCCCTATAGCCCCCCAATGTCTGTGTTAGTCTCCTGAAGGAGGTCCCATAGAGCTGAGCTTGCTTGGTCATTTGGTACTGTTTGTCCAGTCCCAGGGCAGAGCAGGGGAGTGACCCAGTCAGCCTTCCTCCTAGAGGTGCCTTAAACTGGCTTAGTTCCAAAGCTGGAGAAACTCGGTCTGGCCTGACACCAGAATGTGTGGTGAGGGAATAACTACCACATGGCAGTGGAGTGGGGAAGGGTTCTGTGGGTTCCTTCTCCTTGGAATTTTAGGGTATGGGAAAGAGGTAGCTACAGCCTACATTTTACAACCTCTGTGCCTGAGCCTCTGCATTCTTTCTCCACAATCTGTGCAGATATTATGGGGACTCGGTAGCATGAGGGCCAGCAGAGGGTGGCAGGTCACAGCCTGGTCCCTGTCTTTCCCCAGCCAGATTTGTTCTTAGCTGTCAAACTTCTGAGCTTCCTGGGACCATGATAAAGTTCCAAAAACTGTATAGGCCATGGGGATCATGTTGAGGGACAAAGAAAAGGGACCTCCTGCCTGTCCTGAAGAGGGTGGGAAGGCAGCCCCTCTCCTGGAAACCTGTTAGCAAGTTTTGGGCCCATAAAAAAGGGTCCAGGGAAGAGCAAAATCCCTATTTTTGACTTTGAGGCTGAGGGATCTTCCAGCGGCTGTGGAGGTAAACAGGCCTGAGGCTGGGTGGAGAGGAGGGAAAGGGCATGAGGGGAAGATAGGTCAGTTGCCATGCCACAGCTGAGGGGCCTTTATTGGATGTCGAGGGCACGTATAGGCAGGTAGGTAGAAGCTAGAGGTTGTGGCACACCTTCTCAGGGTGTAGTGGTGCCCGGATGTCCAGTTTGTGCGTCTTGCTGTCCTTGTCGATGATCTCCAGCCGCAGCTTGGGTGGACGCTTCTCAGCCTGAGGTGAGGGCAGTTCCGGGCTCTTGAGTAGCTGCTTGTCGGAGTCCTCCACGGTGATGCGCAGAGTGCAGCCCCCTGGCAGCAGGTCCTGTTCATAGGCAGCTGCCAGCTGGTTCACCACACGGCGCTCGACCTGTAGGTGGCAGGTGAAGTGGTCATCACTGCTGTGGCCTGAGCCAGCATGTAGCCTGAATTGGAGCCCAGGCTCTATCACTTACTGTTAGGGCAAGTCAGAAACCTGAGCTTCAGTTGCCCTCTATAGAGTGGGGCTAAAAACACACCGTGTGAAGGACTATGCTAAAGACTCAGGGGTGTCAGCTTCTGAGGTTCCCAACTCAGTTCCTCACTCCTGGCAGGGATTCATACTCGGTTATCCCCAGGACAGGAGTTTTACTTGATCATTTTCTGGTTTTGGTTCTGAAGGGGCATCTGCTTGGGTACAAACTATTCCAGATTGGGAGCCCAGGGGCTGGGGCTGGGGGCCCTGGGGTGGGAGGTGTGGAGGTGCCTTTCTTCTCTAAGGCTCTTGTGCTCACCTCATGCTTGATGGAGCGGGCGCCATAGTGTACATTGTAGCCGTCGACCAACACGTCTGCCACCTCGCGGTCCCAGAGCAGCGTGATATTGTGCCTTTGCTTGGCCTGAGACAGGTCAGATAGGAGCATGCCTGCATGTGGCCCAGTGCTTTCCATCTCTCACCACTCTGGCCTGAGGCCTGGGGCCGTGAGTGACTGTGTGCAACTGGGGCCACTGGCCCACAACACTGTTCTCCAAGCCTCTAGGAAGGGGGTGCTCCCAACCCAGTGTTCCCCGATTTCCAGTGGGCAGATGACCCATCCCCACCCACAGGCAGTTCCTGCTCTTACTCTTTTGGCCCAGAAGTTCAGTTCCTTGTTGACAAGTTGGATGAGCTCCGAGTGGCAGAAGGGGAGGAAATAGACAATCTCGTTGATTCGTCCCAGAAACTCATCCCTCCGGAAGTGAGCCTGCAGGATCAGGTTAGAGGTGGGGTGAACTCTGTGACCCAGAGGGCTAAAGGGAATTACTGGACCCCAATGGGGAAGACAGAGAGAACTTCTCTATCTTTGAGATGTCTAAGGAGGACCTTCCCACCCAAGACTCCAATAGGAAGGACAAAGACCTCTTACTTTCAGGATGGGACGAATCACATTCTCTTTGAAGTTCTTTGAGATGGTAATCTTGTCATTAATCTGGACATCCCCTGTGGAAAAAAAATCATAAACTGCCTACTCCCCACACCTAGGGAGCTTTGGGAACTGTGCCTGCCTCTTGGCTCTGTTCATGAAAAGAGATCTGGTCCTGCCCCTGACGGTCTATGTGATCCTGGTCAGGGTCTCAAGCTCTCTACACCTTGGCCTGCTCTCCACCTGAATATCAAGAGGATTAGACTGGGCACTTCCTGAGGCCCTTCCAGCTCTATGTGCTACAAATCCAAAGCTAAGGATTCCTTAGGGTAGGAGTTGTGTGAGAGAACGATGGAGGGGGAGAAGAGTCAGGACAAGACTTGAGTTCTGACTTGACAAGGGGTTGGAGGGTTCATTTCCAAATACAAAGGTGACAGATGTGGCCTCCTGCCTGATGTCCTCCTCCTCCTCCTCCTGAGGAGATGTGCTGGTGGTCTGGGCACTTGCCCAACTGCCCAGACAGCTCAGGCCCTGTGCCTTACCAAGGTTTTCAGCGAGACGGTTATGGCTCATCTCCAAAGCCTCTTGCCTCAGCTGCAGCGCGTGCTGTGCGATCTCGTCGCTGGCCACATTGGAGGTCATGATGAAGATGGCGTCCTTGCAGTCAATGGTCTTCCCTTTTCCATCTGTCAGCCGGCCCTGGGAAAGAACAGTGACTCCATGGTCATGCAGGGCTAAGCCTGACCACCTCTTCCAGAAGGTCTCTCCAGAATCCTCGCTGCTCCCTACTCCCACTTCTCTGAACACTGTTCTCACCCCAAGGCTGCAGTGCTCACTGCCCTGGGCAGCAACCACTCTACCTGCTGAGAGTAACTCCAGGCAAGACTGTACCTCTGTTTGTCATCAATCAGGACCCCTGAAAGTCAGCCTGATTAAACATGCATCTATCCAACACACTTCCTTGGAGGTCCAGTTTGGGCCAGGCTCTGTGTTGGGGCAGTGGGGGCTTCCTGCCTTTGACATTCTCCTCGTTATGAGAAGAAATCACTCTCAAGAAACCAGCAATGAAAATTCAGTGAGTTAAGTGGTGTAAGGGGAAGCCAAGGTCACTGTAAGAGTTCAGAGGAGGGTATTTTATAGGGCCACTGTTAAGACTAATATGGTCATGTCGGGGTGCCTGGGTGGCTTAGTCGGTTAAGCGTCCGACTTTCACTTAGGTCATGATCNAAATCCTTAATTAACCAAGCTGTGCAAATGTTCTGAACTGTTATTACAATAACAGACACTTAATATATATTTGTTGTATCAAAATGAATGAGATGAAATCCTTAGTTAACCAAGTTAATCCAAATGTTCTGAACTATTATAATGACAGCAGACAATATATATTTGTTGTATCAGAATGAACGAGATGAATTGAAAACGGTATAATCTCTGCATCTTGAAAGCCATTCTTTTGCCTGACAGAGAGGGAGAGAAAACAAGGCTCCTCCTTTAACCAACATGGGAAGTTTCCTTGGAATCTTCAGCTCTTTCTAGAAGTGACACAAGATGAAACCATCTATACTGGAGACAGATGCACTGAGAAAAGATAAAAGGAGCTACAGTAGAAGGGACAGAAGAATGAGAAAAGTACAGCTGTCTGGGGCCACTCAGTTCAAGAGTAAGAAGCTCCACCTACTCAGCAAACACCAAGGCTGTGACTATACAACAGCACTTTATAGCCATTTATGACAAAAGCAATGGTTAGGGTCTCGCTGAGCAGAACTGATGGAACAACAGTGGATACCGATGGGGCACTTCTACATCCACCACAGGTCTCCTGTTTAGTGTTTTCCGTGCACTCCCACACTCTTCCCACAAAGCAAAGCTTGTGCCAGGCCAGAGAGCATGGCTTTGGGGACAGGTCACTGACCCCAACCTGCCAGCTCCTGCCTGCCCCAGACTCAGCTAGTAACTAGTCCCCCTCAACATTTCCCACTCCTTGGCAGTATGGACCTGACTCAGGGTCAGCCCTTGCTTCTAAAGCCGAAATAATGGCACACTCACCCTGGCCCTCAGAGGCTAAAGGGAAAGAAATGTGCATTAACCTAGTGCCTACTCCATGCTGGACATGGTACCTGGTGCTTGTTAGCCTTGCTTTATACTCGTCCTTGGCACAGGCCTCTCAGAAAGTGTTAGTTCCAAGGGGGTCTATTTAGAAGGGGCCTTGCAGTTCAAGTTCTAATCACTCTCTTGTCCCTGCCTTGGGGTGGGAAGAAGGGAAAGCAAGGATAGATGTGGATATTCCTGAGCTTTTGCCATTAGCTTCCCTATTTATGAGTTATAGATCAACAGTATCTACCTGGGGGCAATTTTTTTTCTTTTTTTAACGTTTATTTACTTTTGAGAGAGAGAGACACACACACAGAATCTGAAGCAGGCTCCAAGCTATGAACTGTCAACGCAGAACCTGATGTGGGGCTTGAACTCATGAACCGCAAGATCATGACCTGAGCTGAAGTCAGACACTCAAACCAACTGAGCCACTCAGGCGCCTGTACCTGGAGGCAATTCTAGTTTTGGAGACCTATTGTGTGTGTGTGTGTGTATGTGTGTGTGAGAGTGATGTGTCCAAATGTGTGCATAGGACACTGTTCACAGAGCTCAACCCGAAGGACTGAGTACACATGCTGCCATACTGGTCAGAGCAATAACCAACAGTGATTTCATTCCAGGTTCAAAGCACTGCTTCCAACTGGGCCTGCGGATGGGTCCCAAATGGGTGATGGGAACAGGTGCAGTGTAAGACTGACTCAAAGGGTGACTTTCAGTGTTCATGTCTCCTCTTCCTCAGAGTCTCTGGCAATAAAGATGTGTCCCAAAGAGGGAGGTGTCACTGGCACACTTCCCAGCAGTGATTGGGTGGGTGTGAATGCTACCCTAGAGTTGTAGGGGCTGCTTTCCCACTTCTTTCAACCTTGAAAGAGCAGGGCTGGGTTCCCCAGGGGCCAGTCTCTTCCTGGGACTTCTGCCCTGTGCTATAGGCTTTGGGGTCATAGTGCTGCTTGGTGTTTTGGTGAGAGCATTATGGCTCCTGCTTCTCTGGATCCAGGCTTGGGAGAACTGGGCTAGGTGGGAATGGGGGGTGGGGCTTCCTTCATGCCCCCACACTGGATCATGTGCCCCTACGCCTCCCGGCACTTGTAACTTAGCCTAGCACAGCATGCACCACAGTGGGCTGAAATGCTTTTTGCTGCCTGTCTGCCCCACTCATTCATGAACACTGAGGCAGAGACTGCATTCTGTGTCCCCTCTACCCAACCTGAACCATATTCCCTCTTTGACTTTCCTGATAGGTCACAAGGCTCTCTGTTAGCCTTCTCTTCTCTGCATACTACGCACCCTAGTTGAGAGATCTCATCCCTTCCTGTGGTGTCCACTACCCTGTCCATGCTGATGCATTCCTGAATCTCTGCTTCCAGTCCAGATCTGTCCTACGCTCTAGACCTCTCCAACTGATGGCTGGCCTCTTGGACACCTCCATCTGGTCGTCCCTCAGGCATCTCATTTTCAGCAATTTCAAACCTCAGGAACTTACCTTCCTCGCCAATCTGCTGCTCGTCCTCTGGTGTTCCCTGCCTCAGTCAATGACAGCAGCCGTCTAGTCACCCAGGCCAGAAATCCTGCAGCTGGCCACCCCTAACCCCTCCATCTCCCCTCAAATCCAATCAAATCACTGAGCCCTGCATAGTTGGCCTTCTTGGTGCCCTGGCCAGCCTGTGGCTCTGCTTTAGAGCAGGCGTCCTCAGCTCTAGCCTGGACGCTTCAACAGCCTCCTTGCTGCTCCCCCTCTGCTTTCTAGTCCATTCTCTCACCAATGCCTACAGGATCTTTATAAAGTAAGAACCTGGTCATGTTTCTTTCTTGCTTAAAGTCTTTAAAGGCTCCTTACGATCTAACAAGTAAACCTATACTCCTCCTGGGATTGTAACTGCCCCCCCATCAACTTACCCACTCACCTCCACTGTTCTGCTCTCACTTCCCTTCTGCAGCCGAGCAGTGCTGAGCAGCTGAAGTTCCCTGGACAGGCCAGGCTGCCTCATGCCCCCGTGCTGCTGCATAATAGGTGTCTGCTGCCAGCCCTTCTCCACTTGTTCGCCTAGAACCCCCTTAGTTTTCCTTGGAAGGTATACTATATTTCTGTTGAATTCAGTTACTCAACAGAGTATTTCCCCTGATTTTGTGGGCTCTGGGAATGGTTGGAATAAGACAAGGTCCCTGTCCACAAGAAGCCTATAAGCATAAATCTGGCTAAGTAATCTTGGATGGCAGCTTTGGTCAATGGAATCAAGGGTATAAATTTTAGGAATGGTAGTAGGCTGGTAGGGGCTGTAAGAAGGGGTTATTATCAACTCCAAAAGGTAGTCAATGGAGTGACAGCAGGAGAGGGGTGGACAGGGCTTATATAGGCAGGCGGGAACAACTTCCAGGTGGCACTGGTTGTATTTCAGTCAGCAGCTGCCTTCCCTTTTTCTGGGCCAAGGAGGTCATCAGAGGTACCTCTGCAGGGATGTCAGAAACTGCTCTGCTCACAATCCCTGAGTTGGGCTCCCCTTCCTGTGAATGCCTCACTGCAGATCTACCTCTCTCTTCTGGTCCTAGCTGCATGGTGGTTCTTAGTGAAGCCGCAGGCTCTGAACCGGACTGCCTGGGCTCCAATCTTGGAATCCCTCTTCCCAGCTATATGTCCAGGGGCAAATTACTTATCTCACTTTACTTTAGTTTCCGTATCTTACACAGAGGCAGTAATAAGAACTATCTTTAGAGGGATGTTTGGAGGATTAAATGAATTGATACAAGTAAATGTTTTAGATCAGTGCCTGATATATAAAGTAAAAAATGTCAACTATTATCATGTCTCCTTTCCATCTGTCTACCTAGGCAGGGAACTCCCAGAGAGAAGGCCTGGGTCTAGTCCATAGCTGTGTACTTGAATCCCATCAAGAGACTGGAATAAAGTGAGAGGTCTTAGAGCACAGGTATAGGTAACTGAATATGTGATTTTTGAAGGACTGGCCTTTATTCCTCAGTGGGTGGTGTGGGGACAGGGAAGAGCTGGCAGGAGGCTAGGAAGACAGCAATGAAACTGGGGCAGGGACAAGGATGGAGAAGGTGATGGGCAGCTATGGAGATATCTGGATCTGGGTGGTCTTGGTTTGATACTTGGTGTGCTATTTGGTCCATGGGGAGTTCTTTCCCATATCTCATTGAGTACACTCATGACACGGGAAGCAAAACCCCTTCCTGCTGTCCCAGAGCTGGAAGGCGCTAAGTGGAAAAGTCGGCTGGACTCCATCTGGACATATATATTGGTTAATATAGCCCTGGCTTGGGAGCAGTAGAGAAGCCTCATGCCCACTTCTGCTGGGCCTCTAAAGGAAGAGATTCAACCCTCCCCTGCTTGAGGTAAGGAATGGTACAGAGTGGAAGAACTGGGGCTCTAGAATCAAATGTATCTATGGTCCAAACTTGGATCCTCTGCGTAATAGCTCCATGGCCTTAGGCAAGTCATTTATAGCCTCTCTGAATCTCAGTTTCTTCTTCTGTAAAAAACGAGACAGCTTCTACTGCCTGCATATTGAAATGATTAGCGCTGACGTTGTTAACACAAACCTACTACACAGAATGTACTGAAAAAGGGAGTTCTTATTTACAGCTTATCCTACCAGTAGGAAGCTGTCCAATTTGTGGTGAGCCTGGAACTCCTTGGAAGAAAAGGGCTCCATGAGCCAGAAAGGTTCTTGGGAGCTTATCTTAGATATAGCCTCCTTCTTTGTCACGTGAGGTCTCTGATGCCTAGAGATGGAACAGAGCTGGAACTAAAAATTCAGGTCTCTCTGTCCTGGTACCTCTGCTCCATGTCTTTCTAGAAGGCAGTCTGGGCAGCCAGAAAATGTCAATTCTTGGGTAGTACTGGTCTGTCCTCAAGTGCCCAGCCTGGACCCTGGTCCAGAAAGGGGGCAAAGCCACATCTGCTAAGTGACTGAATATACACAGGGGGAAGTGGCAAGTGATGGGATCAGACAGGCCTCTGGGCCCTTGATTCTTGATTCAAAGCACCCCATACCTCTGGTATCCCCTACTCCATCCCAGCTCAAAGTCACTTTCACCTCATCAAATAGCTGCAGCATGATGGTAAGCACATCTGGATGGGCCTTGTCCACCTCATCGAAGAGCACCACAGCGTTGGGACACTGCTTCAGCTTCTTGGTCAGCTGGCCACCCTCTTCGTGGCCAATGTAGCCTGGTGGGGACCCAATAAACTTGGCCACCTGGAAGAAGGAAGAAAATATACTGAAAAAGTCTTTCTATGTTTTTAGTTTCTGATATGGACATGCACAGGAAAATGGCTTTATTCATTAAGACCACCTGTGTCAAGGGGTGCCTGGGTGACTCAGTCGGTTAAGCATCTAACTCTTCGGCTCAGGTCATGATCTCACAATTTGTGAGTTTGAGCCCCATGTTGGAATTTTCTCTCCCCTTCTCTCTGCCTCTCCCATTTGTGCGTGTGTGCACGTGTACTCTTATGTGTGCTCTCTCAAAATAAATACTCTTAAAAAAAAAAAAAGACTACACGTATCAACAAGGACAGTCGGGCTTTCTCCTGGGGTGGCAGGAATCCTGCTGTAATGAGAGAGCAGACAGATCTTCTTTATGCTTATTTTCCAGAGCAAGTCCTGTACAAAACAGATCAGTGATCCTGTTGCACACATATGCTCCCAAAAGACAAACTGCAAGGCAGAAGAATCATGTTGCCAAACCACGTTTCACCAAGGACTCTCACTCACCTCATGCCGCTCCTGGAACTCAGACATGTCCAGCCTGATGAAGCCCTGTGTGGAAACAAGCAGGAGTCCAATTAGAGGCAGGAAGGTAGAGGGAAGGGTTAAGGAGGAGAGCTTCTCAAATATGCCCTAGGATTTCAGACTTCACCAACACAAGATCTTCTATCTCATTCTTACCATAGATATTTTTTGGCTCCTTACCTCCTCTTCTGTTCACTCATCCCCCACATGATTCCCCCATTTGCTACCTTAGTAAACCCAAGTCATGTCTCTGCCCTTCTAAATCTGGCTCAGAATGTCTTTTTCAGGCTTCTACTGGTCTGATTACCACATCACCCACCTTCCCACCCATCCCACACTTCCTGAGGGCATCCTGTGTGTACTGGGCACTGGAGCTACAGTGGCGAACAAGTCTTGGTCTCCATCGTCGAGAAGAACATCTCAAGTGGGGCAGGCAGACATGGACGAATTTGGTCACCATCAGTGTGGACCATGATGAGATGGAGGGGTGGAACAAATACCCAGACAGTTCCATGGTGCCCTTGGCTTTGCAGGTCTTTATAGGAATATGCTCCTTTGTTTTAGTTTTCTTTCATGCTAAGAAATCTTTCAATTTATTTAACAGCTATCCATATGGCAGCTTGCAGCCCATCTCTCTCCACCACTGGGCCTAGGAGTGATCTGCAGGGAATCTCTGGGGTGAGGTTCAACCATGATTAGCTCAGGGGAAGAGGGTGTGTGTGTGTGTGTGTGTGTGTGTGTGTGTAGTATGGGATTTGTGAGTTAACACAGGCAGAGTGTCCACTCCTTTTCACGACGAATTTAGGGAGTTAAAAGGGCATTCACAGGTGGCCTGTCTCTCTACCCAGACCAGGGTTTCCCAGGTTCCTACCAGCACATGCTTCCACCTTAGAAAGTGCACTCACCGAATATGCTTCTTCTGAGGGTTGGGGATGACAGGGTGCCAGGAGCCTAGAGGGAGGTAGCTATTTATGTCTGAAATCCAGGCCACATTCTAGCTCAACTGCTGGTCAGAAATTCACTTGGTGATGTAGTTTTTCTCTGTCCTGTTACTTTGTACCCAAGGTAGAGGATGGCAGAAGAGCCCTGACAGGGGCTTGGCTTCCAGTCCCAGTTTGGCCACTGTCTGTGTGGTGTTGGACATGCTACCCCCACTTTTGGAACTGCAGCTTCTTCCTATGTAACACAGGCCCTGTTTTCTCTCCCTGGTTCACCAGGGGCCTGAGGAGAGGACCTAACCCAAGAGGCAGAGAAGGACTGGAGAAGTATTAAGGAAATGTGGAGGTGATCACTGCTATCAGAGACCATGGGGCATTAGCCAGCAAACATTTTCAGAGGGTCCCAGGCAGCTCAGTCAAGAGAAATACAGACTTGAGGAAGAATGGGAGGATGGACATGAGGAAGCTGGGAGTGTTTCCCAGAGGGAGCAATGCATTGGAAGCTATGACATGGGTATCTAATGATAACAGCTGACAGACATTGTGTGCTAAGTGCCTGACAATGTTCTAAGGCAGCTCTATAGGGCTCAGAACATGTACAAGTCTACGAGGTAAGTACCTTATCATCCCCTCTTCCCAGAAGAGAAGACTAAGTCACAGATGAAAGTAACTTGCCCAAGGCCACTCAGGTTTGACAATTTAGCTTGAAGTCTGTGTTCTCAGCCACTGAACTCTAGTGCCTCCTATTTCCTGCTGTCAGTCAGTGGAGCTCTTGGCAGTCTTCATCTGAAGAATTCTAAGCTCTGTGCCCAATGTCAGTTGTCCCAGGATCCAGAAGTATAGACTCTAATGCTCACTTATGTCAAATGATGTGGGTTCTCATCCTAGTTATTCTACTGATTTGCTAAGTAACTTTGAACAAGTTTCAGGGCTTGAGTTTCTTGGCTTGAATTCTTTTGGTTTCACATGATCTTAGCTTAGGATTATCTACAAGTGAGGCAACAATTATGATAGTAATATCCAACATGTACTGATTACTTACTACATGATAATGATGGTGTCTAACATTTTAGATTATTATCTCAATTAACCTTCATAATTATCTGAGATAGGCACCACTGTTGGACCCATTTTACAGATGAGAAAACTGATGTAAGCAGAGGTCCCAGCCAACTCCAGAGTAGTTAAGAATTGGGGTTTGAACCCAGGCAGGTGGACAACCCTCGGTTCCAATCCCTATGCCATAGCACCACTATCACCGCGGTCTTCAGGGCTCTACCACACTACTCAGGATAAGGTCACAGAGCACCATTAAGGTTCTTTTTTATTTATTTATTTATTTATTTATTTATTTATTTATTAAATGTTTTATTTNGGTTCTTTTTAAAGGAGTATTACCCCTAATAAGGGAAGCTAACAAAGCTGCTCAATTTGGGAGAAAGAGTAGAGGCTAATGAGAGAAAAAAATAAAACTCCCAGATCTGATAAAGAAATTATTAAAAAAAATGTACAAATGAGACCTTGTGAGGCAGCCAGGTCCAGAAGTACCAGTGACCCTTTTCAAATGAGGAAACTAAGGATCACAAAGCCAGAATTTAAGTTCAAGCCACCAACTCCCAGGCCAGTATGCATGTCATTTAGTCAGCCCTACTCTATACTTTCTATGACATGACACTTCCTATATATCATTCCTTGGGTCCTGTTGGTGTTGAGTACAGTTTAGGACTCTCAGATTTTGAAGGCAGGTCTCAAACGTGCCTGTTACATGGCCAGAGAATGTCTGTACTAAACACAGACTCTGAGGTGACTTGGCCCACAGGGCTGGTACAAGTAGGAGTTTTACAGAAGCAACACTGAGGATTTAAAAATTAGGGTGTCTGGCTGGCTCAATCGGTAGAGTGTATGACTCTTGAACTCAGGATCTCAAGTTCAAGCCCCATATTGGACATGAAGCCTACTTAAAAAACAACCATATAAATAAAAATTAAATACACAGAGGGGCGCCTGGGTGGCTCAGTCGGTTGAGCGTCCAACTTCAGCTCAGGTCATGATCTCACAGTTTGTGGGTTTGAGCCCCGCATCAGGCTTTGTGCTGACAGCTCAGAGCCTGGAGCCTGCTTCAGATTCTGTGTCTCCCTCTCTCTCTGACCCTCCCCTGCTCATGCTGTCTCTATCTCTCTCTCAAAAATAAATTTAAAAATATTAAAAAAAAAATTAAATACACAGACAGTTGTTCCGGGCTTCTCATGCCTCTCATCTCCCTATTTGACATGTGGACAAATCTATACTCTAGTCTCCTTCTGCAGCTGGGAACAATGGTATTGAGAAAAGAGATGAGAGACTGGATTCTGATTTTACCTCCTCCCCTCACAAATGAATCTGGACAAGCCCTTACATGCTGTAGGGTCTCAGTCTTCTCATCTGAAAAGTGGATCTAATTTAGCATCACGGGATCAAATAAGACAGCTGATGGGATGTTGCTCCAGAAAGTACCAGGTGATGAATAAACATGAGACAAGGGATCAGGCACTTAAATGTGCCAGAGCCTGAGCTTGCTGTGATTCATATTATCTCACTGCATGCTCACAACCATCTTAGGCACAGGATTAGACAGCTTTACTTTGAGGCAAGACACCTGAAACTTGGAGCGGTCAATTAACTTGCCTAAGGTCAGGAGAAAGTAGAACTGGAGATTGTGCTGAGGAATAGCTGGCTCCAGGGCCTTGATTGCCCAGCCCACTGCCTCCAAGGGGACAGTGTACTGCAGGATGCCACAACCATGCTTCTAGGAGCCCCTGCACTGGTGTCAGTCTGCCCCTCATTCAGTTGTTCCAACTGAAAATGACTTGCATCATCAGTCTCTTAGCAAGCCCCACCTCCTTCCTACACCAGCAAATCAGCCAATGCTTTCCCTCTTCCACTGTGTAACGGTGTATGAAGACATATTAAGACAGCTTGGATAAGTAGATTATAATTTGTAATTAAATATTAACCTTTCTGACAGTATTAAAATTAAACCACTCAGAATTCTTCATCCCTAATCAGGTGGTTCCTGCCCGTAACTATATCTTCCCTAATAGTCCTGCTAGTCTATGGCTCTTTCCAGAGTGCTAATTGTTTCAATCGCTGCCAACCTGATGAATTGTCTTAAAAATGCTTTTCTGGTTGTAGTATGTTAGCATGCTGTGTGCTGCTTCTTGCTTACTGCCTGTCAAGTGAGTCTGCTTTGGGTTTGGTTGAAGGAGAGTATAGCTACTTAGGAGCCTTTAGCCAATTATTAGGTAGAAGGGGGCCAGGGATGTGGCTCAAGAGGACACAGCCTGAGCTACTTTGTTTCTGTGGCTGCCAGGCCCTCAGGGAGGTGGCAAAGGGGCAATGAGGCTAGAAGCAGGAGGAAAGGTGGTCAGGACTCTGCTGCTGGGGTAGTTTGGCTGGCAGAGGCCTCCCATAGAAATTAGGCAAGGGTATCTGGGGTCATGGGCAATCTCAGGTGGTGGGCAGGGGATCTTTAGCCTCCGCACTGGAAAGACTGGTGGAAAGAAGAATGTTTGGCTTTAGTTGAAATGTTTCTGCTATTTCCAAGGATGGATCTCTTGGATGTTTCTCTCTGCATGAAAACATTAACAGTTTGCCTAGAAAGTCAAATTAAAGCAGGCCTTGGAAAGCCAGAGTCTGAATAAATATGGGAGAGGGATAGCCTTCTCCTATGGGCTCTGAGTCAGGGGGCAAAGGGGACTATGATCACACCACAGTTAGGGCATAAGAAATCATATTTAAAAGCTCACATACAACTGAGAGAAGCAATAAGGCATCTATTTATTCCTACTTGTTTTTTCCTATAGGCCCTAAGACTCTAGCCTGGTCTTGATGTACTAGATAGTAATAGTATGTTTCTAAAGGCATCTCCCTATCCAGCCTGAGTTCTTCAGGTCAGGGAGTGTCCTAAATGCTGAGTTATCAGGATCTAGTACAATAGTGGCCAAAGTAAATGCCTGAAAATGTATGGATGAATCTCAGTGGGTTTCTCAAATGCCCCAGGAAGCAGGCTGGGCAAGGATTATTTTCCCCATTTCATAGGTTAATAAATGCAGGCACAAAGAGATTGGATAACTTGCCCATATTCCTGGAGCATTTGGTGGCCAAGTTGGGGCCAGATCTGAGGCCTGCTTCCTAGGCCAGGACCCATCTTTTTGATTCACTGTTGACAGAGCCTAGAATTTTGGAGGCTAGCAGTCGGAGCGAGCTTTCTATGGGCTGCACCTCAGGCCCAAATCCCGGCCCTTACCTTTTTGGCATCTTTGTGCATATATTTGGCTGTCTGCTTGGCCAGCTCTGTCTTTCCTAGTAAGAAGGAAGGGAGAAGTGTTGGGTTAGGACCAGAGGACTATTTCCTGGAATGAAAGAATATCAGAAATGCATGGACAGTGGAAGTAATGTATTTGATGCGTGGGAACACTGAGGCCCAGAGAGGGTTGGTAACTTTCCTGATGTCACTGGGACAATTAGAGGTGGTGCTGAGAGCAGAATCAAAATCTACACTGCATCTTGATTTTTCTGTGGATGCAGATTGAGACTTTTTCCCTATAGCAGCATCCAGCAGTGGGAGGCTGACACTTATAATCCAGAGCCAACTTGTTCTCTGAAGCCCAGGGCAAACCTTGCCTGACAGGAGCACCCTGACTTCCTGGTCACTGCATTGCATCTCTTTGGACACTCATGGTCTTGCCATCCACCCAGGCCCTGGAGCCATAGGCCAAACAGAGGCTGGGAGAGGGTAAGGAACACTTCTACTTGGCTTCACAGCTTTTCTTTGTAACATAAAGAAGCAACGACAACACCAAAGCGGTGGCTCTAAAGGGCCATTTGGTATGATGGCCAAATGTTTGGAAGTTACTGTCTAGAATAGGAAATCAAGTTCTACAGTATTAGTGAGGTGGCAGTAATCTACATCTGGGGGAGAGCTAGGCCCCAGATGCTGAGGGGGGAAGGAGAGACAACAAATGCGTGAAACTCCCCAACAAGACAATGGTGGGAGGTAGTAGTGCAGGTCGGGGGTGTAAAGTGAGGGGGTGAGAATGCCTCAGATAATCCAACCCAACTGGTTAGAAAAATATCCAATCCATCTGACTGAAACCAATTTTGCTATGCACCCCACACTGTGTTGGCCATAAGGGGCTTTCTTTAGCTTCCTAGAAGGTTATGCTGTACTAATAAATAGGGTGGTGTGCTGGGCAGTGGACGTGGTTCAACTGTTCCCAAAGGGCAGCTTCTGGGGATGCAGTGGCTGGACCAGGGCTAACAGACCCCAAAGGCCTGGTTGTCCAGGTGCATTAGGCCCTGCACCACAGCTTCCAGGGGGAGGGGCATCATTCCTGCTGTTCCTAATGTGACAGATGACCCTCTTGCTGGCTCTGTAATTTGGAGGCAGTTGTTTTCAGAGCTGGAGTTCAGAAGTGGGTTGTGTGACCCTGGCCCACAGCGGCTGGGGCTCTCCCAGCTCTCCTTCCCTACTTGCTGTTCTGCTCCCGGTTACCTATTCCAGATGATCCCAAAAAGAGGAAGACCAGAGGGTGTTCTTCATCATACCAGCCATTCTCCTTCCTCCGGATCGCTAGGGCCAAACACACAAGACAGGGTGGGGGGGACAGTGAGAGAGGCAGATAAATCAATGACACAAAAGGCAGGATAATTATCACTAAGTATACAATATGTTTTACTGCTCTGCGCCCACTCAAAGTCCTCACTACCATTAGTGCTGCCTAATCTGATTAGCTGGCAAGGCCCCTAGAGACACCTAATCAGGTTAGCATGGATTTGGAAAGCTGCCCAGAGCAGATTTCGGATAAAGTTTTCCAGGATGAGCACTCAGCGTTGCCAGGGAAACTGAAAGGCGGGTGGATGGTGAATGGAGGTGAAGGGGGCAGGGGGCTGGTGAAGGAGAATTGGAGAGGAACTTTAGCTCTCAGAGAGCTGGTTCCCCTTCTACTCACCACTGGTGGGAGACTGGGCCTGTCTCCTATGCAAATGCAAGAGACAGCAGCCCATGGCAGGCCCTGAGGGATCTGGGGTATGAGCTCTGGACTCTTTCCCATCTGGGAAAATCAAGACCTAGTCCGCTGTCTGGAAGTATAGCCAAATTGTACTTTTTGGAATCCAATCAAGGGTAGTGTGGAGATCAGGGTACAGAGGGTGGGCCACTTGGTTGGCACTGTCACTAACCACGACCTCTGGCGAGGAGCAATGGTGGGGGAGTGGGATAGATATATCTCAAGTTCCCTGGGAGTTCAGCTATACCAGAGTGAGACCTGACCTCTCCTCTTTAGGAGGAAGTATATAATCAAAGGCTGTGCATTCAAGGTGAGGAAATTAAGTGGGAGAATCAGGCTCAGAAGCATCACTCAAGTATAAGAGCAGGGGGCAGAATGAGGCAGAGCCATTAGAAGAAGAACCATTTATCGGACAAGCTATCTGCTGGGGACAACTAGAAAAACTGTCAACATTTTTTTATTACTCAAGACCCACACAAACACTCTGAGAAGTAAAGTATTATTCTTAACTCCATTAAGTAGGAAACTGAGGCCACAAATAAAGCGATTTGACCAAGTCACACAACTGGTAGGTTACTACTAGTTGGTATAGATGGTAGAGTCGCTTCTCTCTCTAAACAGGTTTTCTTTTGTTTGCTCACTATGGCTGCTTTAAAAAGTATCCATTTGGGTTGCATTAATGGGAACGTGGCAGTCAAAAGCTAGAAGGGGACAGAGGACTATGCAGGGTTGGTCTACAGATGGAACAACATGTATGGTCTGGTGCCCAGAGTGTCAGGGGAGATTAACAAAGGGATATGTGTCAGAGGACAAGACCTGGGATACAAGTCAACTGAGAAAGAGTTGATGGTCTTAACGAAGTGTCTGCCAGTCTTGAGGTACAAAGATCCTAAATGCTATACTGTGTGGTACAATGTGTGTGGCTGGGTTTCAAAGAAGTAGCTATGGAGGTCAGGGAAGGCTTTCCAGAAGAAACAGGACTAATAAGGGATCATGGAGACCAGGAAGGATCTGAAGGGGTAAAGGTGACTGGCATGACATGGATGGAGAAACAGGAATGAACATGAGTAGTTGTGGGTGGGATCAGGTTAAGGTCTCATATACCTGCCTTAACACTTCAGGTCTGTGCTGTAGTCTCTCAACTCAATCTCTAATGCTGCTACTTAAAGTAATAGTTCTGGCTTTAGCAAGAACAAATGGAAGTACAACCTCCTGGGAGATGTCCTCTGAGAATGATGAGGGGGGCCCGAGAAAACACTCAAGTCTAGCTTTTCTAAACTAGCTGACCCAACCCTATGGAAGGCATGGCTCTCTGGGGAATCCACTGGCCTCACAGGTACCTGAAGGCTGGAAATGACAAGGATCAGTCCAAGCCTGGCTGAGAGGGAGTCCCCAGTGTCCTGACAGGAATAAGAATCTGTGGGTGGGGGTTTGGGGAGAAGATAGATATAAGATGGCAAACAAAGGCTAGACTTTTGTGAACATGATGTATGGATATGTTTTGGGGCAGGGGTGAGACAAGGGTCATCTGAAATGAGTCACATTCTTCCAAAAGTTGGGTGAATTGAGAGTGTAGGTTGGAAAGAAGCTGAGCATGAACTGGGTTCAGGCTTCTTGAGGGTATTTGGAGGAGGGAGAAGTGCCCAGGCATCACTCAGATAGGTGGCCTCAGGGAAGCTGGTTCCCCCAGGTATCATGAATCTGAGATTCTGATCTTGAATTCTCTTTCAGGAAAGCTTCCCAGCCACTGAGAGTTGCACACTGCTAGGCTATGCAGTTCAAAAGTGCCATGGAAAAGGTGGAATTGGATTATGCCTGGGGCCATCTTTTCCCCTTCTTTTCTAATAATGCACCTGGGAGAGAGCTCTTTATAATGCCAGGCAGACTCCACTGCACAGCTGTCCCTGGCCAATTCTGCCAGACCCAGGGCATGAGTCTGGGGTGGGCTTGATCTGGGCCCCCTGTGAAACAGGCGAAATGCCAACCATTAAACAATTACAACTCTGGATATTTCTAATAATATCTGAAGAGAAAAACGACCAAGCAGATGGAGTCCGACAGAATGAAAAATGGAAGCAGCTAGGAAAGACTGAGGAAGGCGGGCCCCAGGGTGTGTGGTTGGCAGGGTGGCTGATGACCACGGCTGGTCCTATTGGGTTGGGACAGAGGCCCTGATGGGCCACTTGAGACATGCTCATAGATACTGATGTTCTCACTGTGGACTGGCAAATACAGCAACTTACTCTGCTAGCACTTTTCAGTCTATCATCAACTACCGCAGACATAACTTCATTTGGGCGTCATTATGACAAAGCAGGAAGGGCACTTGATTCCCTTCTTATAGATGAGGAAGTATGTGCAAAGAAGTTAGGTAACCTGTTCAAGTTACACAGGTAAATAAATGAAGACCCTGTAGTGCAATTGCTGGATCGTATGTTAGTTCTATTTTTAATTTTTTGAGGAACCTCCATACCGTTCCCGAGGGGCTGCACCAGTTTGCATTCCCACCAGCAATGCAAAAGAGATCCTCCTTCTCTGTATCCTCGCCAATATCTATTGTTGCCTGAATTGTTAATGTTGGCCATTCTGACCCTATGACCCAGTAACTGCACTACTAGGTATTTATCCAAGGGATATAGGTGTGCTGTTTCGAGGGGACACTTGCACCCCAATGTTTACAGTAGCACTATCAACAATAGCCAAAGTATGGAAAGAGCCCAAATGCCCATTGACAGATGAATGGATAAAGAAGATATGGTATATATATACAATGGAGTATTATTCAACAATCAAAAAGAATGAAACCTTGCCATTTGCAACTATGTGGATGGAACTAGAGGGTATTATGCTAAGTAAAATTAGAGAAAGACAAATATCATATGACTTCACTCATATGAGGACTTTAAGATAAAAAATAGATGAACCTAAGGTAAGGGAAGCAAAAATAATAAACAGGGAGGGGTGGAAACATAAGAGACTCTTAAATATGGAGAACAAACAGAGGGTTACTGGAGAGGTTGTGGGGGATGGAGATGGTCTAAATGGGTAAGGGACATTAAGGAACCTAGTCCTGAAATCATTGTTGCACTATATGCTAACTAACTTGGATGTAAATTAAAAATAAATAAATAAATAAATACAGACAGACAGACAGACAGACTGACCCTAGGCTCTGCTGACTCTTGAGCCTGAACTGGTGCTTCAAGAGTTTAAAGAAAGATGTCGCCTTTCCCTGGCCACAGCACCTTCTCATACCCTAGCCTCACCCAGAAAACTGTCTTTCTGTAGTCTTCCAGTCTGGCTCATTCAGCCACTCATACATGGCCTCAGGAGCTCCTGTCCTCCAACTGTCTCCTGACCACTGCTCTCTGGGCTCAAAATGGTGTCAGGGTCCCCACATGGGCAGCTGAGCCTGTTCCCTGGACGGTCCCATCTCTATGAGGTCCAATAGGCCTAGCTGCCTCTCCACAGGCTGGGCAAGCAGCAGTGCCTCCTTGCTGTGTTTTTCCCCTTAGCAGAATGCCTGCCTTCTCCTACCTGTGCCCACCACCACTAGACCATCTTAAAACTCACATGCAACAACCTTTTTGATTAACTCTACCACCCCACATCTACTCCATTAACTTTCAGGGTCTGTATTCTCTGGTCCACTTTCACCTATCGGGTTGTATGATAGACAGGGTAGGAGTTACAGGATCTAGTCTGGAGTCCTGGCTCTGCCACTTACTAGCTGATTGGCTCTGAATAGAACACTTATTCTTATAGAGGCTTGGTTTCTTCATCTATAAAATGGGAACAGTCAGACACATGCTAAGCCAGCCACACATGTCAATGAAATGACTCCAGGGTTATGAAGGCGCTCTGTAAGAGTGGGATAATCAGAAAGGACAAATAACAGTAGTCATAGCAGCAATGGCAGCCACCTCTAGCTTTGGAATTTTATAGTTATCTTTTTCATTCTTATGCTAGTCCTGAGAAGTAGGTATTATTTCCAGTTAGGAGGAGACTGGGGCTTAATGAGGGGCCGCATAAGGGGTCTCATTCACCTGTGCTTGTTTCCTGGAGGAGGGAGTGCCCTGTGCAGACTGTGTAATCTGAGGGAGCAGGTACTAGGAGTTCCATTTCCTGAGGGACCCTTGGGACTTGCCCAAAGGTAGTATAACGTTGCTGACTAAATGAATTAATTCTTGGTCATTCTGAAATCACAAGGAGGAAAAAACAGATGCCTCAACTTCCATTTTACAAAGATGAAGAGTGAGATCTGGGCCCAAGAGTCTCTTAGTGCTCCAGTGGTTACTACCACCCTTGGGTGAATAAGGCTTCCTCTCTCTTCTTAACCCCTCTCCAGGGAGCCTTCTCCATTTGTGCAGCAAACAAGCTCTGAGCCAGGTGCTGGAATACCTACAAAGACACCTAAAGTAAGATCTGTCCCTTTAAGGTGAATGCTGCTCTGTCAACTGTGGGTTCCAAATGGAATGGGAACACTGGGAGATGTGCCGGAAGAGCCATTTGCCTCTGGGCCAGAATGATGTGAGGGGACTGCCAGGCAGTACGGGTGTGATGGGACATTCCAGACAGAAAGAACCATCATGTGCCCAACTAAAGCAAGAGGAGACAGCTGTCTCTGTCCAGCTCAAGGTTCTGGGACAGTCTGGGTGGGCTGACTCCTTCCTGAAAAATTCTGGTGATCTAGTGTGGGAGGTTTTTTTTAGCCTAAGCTAGAACATGTTTGTCCCATGGTTGTTGCATCTCCTAGGGGAACTAGTCCTTCAGAGGGACTCTTGTGTTGAGTCACCTGAACATCTATAAGCAATCTCCAGTCTATACCTTGTAGGTTCAAGGAGCACAGTAAGTGCTCAAGAAGTGCTTGCTGGCTGAGTGGATACTGACTGGAGCCTCAGGCTGGGAGGATGATCAGCCTGATCTCTCCTTTTTTCTTTTTAAATTTTTTAATGTGTGTGTGTGTGAGAGAGAGAGAGACAGAGAGAGAGAGAGTGTGAGCAGGGGAGGGGTAGAGAGAGAGGGACACACAGAATTTGAAGCAGGCTCTAGGCTCTGAGCCGTAAGCACAGAGCCCAATGAGGGACTCGAACTCACAATCTGCAAGATCATAACCTGAGCCGAAGTTGGACACTTAACCAACTGAGCCACCCAGGCGCCCGAGAACAGTTCTTTTCTTAGTCTCTAAGGATTAGTGTTTCTGAAGCCAACCTATTACTACTCAGTGGTTAACATATAAAAAATGCAAAGAATGGCTTTTGCAGAACACTTCCCCCTCTCCCCCCCACCATATGCGGGTATGGATGTGCTGGGGTAGGAATCACTAGAAGGATCACCCTTCCAGAAGGAGGCTGGGATGAGAATCTGTGTTAAGGAGAGGCTGGATGTGTAGATGGGCTCAGGCTTCATTCACTTGGGTTTAACAATCTTTTACATACCTGTGTGCCCAACCTTGGGGAAAAAGCTGAAGGAGAGGTAGTTCCCGACCTTTGGAGGGAGACACTGAAATAAATGCCCTGTGTTAAGTGCAGAGATAAAAGGTGTCCATGGGAAGCCCCAAGAACGGGCCCTGTGTCCAGGTGGAGGGCTAAGGAAGGCTTCCTGGAGACAGCCTGGGTCTTGAGTATCTCAGCAGACCAGGGTAGTCCAGGCAACAGGAACATGTGAAGTGGCATGAGGTGGAGGTGGGACAGCAAGCAGTTTTCTAAATTAATCATTGCCATGCCATGACTCAGGGGTGGCCTGATTGTATTTCTCAGCTCAGAAACTGGACTCCGNGTCAAAAAGAGAGGTGAAGCGCGAGATAGTCCACTGTGTGCCACGTAGCTAATGCTGAGATTCTGAATTTGGGCCAGACCCCAGCATGGTAGAGCATTTGAGTTGGCAGAGCTTTCCTGAGGGAGTTCATGGGCTCCAGAGTCAAGTGGGAACAGGTGCAATGGGTGTTGAGGATAAGCCCCTGGTCAGAGGGAGCTGCAGGGAAGCTTCCAGGTGTGCAGGCTGACCCAGAGCAGAGCTGGGGAAATGGCCTATCCGCCCAAGGAGCCAAAGGCCAAGTCGTATGTGTGTTGTTAATAACTATTTCAATACACTCATATTCCTAGTATGGTGTGAGCTGCTAGAGGGCAAGCTTATGGCTTCTCTTCTCTCCTCAGAGCACAGAGACAGACATGGTGCCCAACCAAATTAATTGAACAAACTGCACCACATATCTACTTCAAACAGAGTGTTGGCCAGGAACTGGGAAAACAAAAACGACTGAGGCATGATCTTTGCTCTCAGGAGTCTACAATCTATTACTTCTGAACTGAGTTAGGCTAAGTAAAAACCAGCCAGAATAGGAGATAGGCAGGGCTGGGCTGGGCTGGGTAAAGGGCCAGAAGAAAAGGAATCCAAGCAGCGAGGGCAGCATCAACAAATGCAAGCAGGAGATCAACACAGCACGTGCAGAAAGCAGAAGCAGCTGGTGTATGTGATGCACAACTGGGTGGGGGAAGGCACGGCAGTTGAAGGTGGAGCAGCAGCAGGGATGGGCTTTGTGTACTGGTCAGTGCAGCAAGAGCCACTCAAAGATTTTATTTTAGTTTTAAAATTTTTTATGTCGTTATTTTATTTTATTTTGAGAGACAGAGACAAAAGGCGAGAGGGGGAGGGGCAGAGAGAGAGGGAGACACAGAATCTGAAGCAGGCTCCAGGCTCTGAGCTGCTGTCAGCACAGAGCCCGATGAGGGACTCAAACCCATGGACTGTGAGATCATGACCTGAGCCGAAGTTGGACGCTGAACCTACTGAGCCACACAGGTGCCCCTCAAAGATTTTAAACAGGGGAGTTTTTACATTCTACAAAGCTCACTCCAGCTGGGGAGAAGTGATTACAAGGGAAGGAAAGTAGGCAGGGAGACCAGGGAGGAGGCTACTACGTGGTTCAAATGGGAGATCCTGAGGTCCTGAGCAGAGGCAATGGTATTGGGAATGGAGGGGAAAGACCAAGTTTTGAGACCCATTTAAGAGGCAGAATGCTAGATTCTGGTATTTGATGGGCTGTAAGGGGTGAGGGAGAGGGAGGGGGCCAAGGAATCATCTAAGTTTTTATTTAGGAGAACAGGGAATGGTGGTGCCTTTACTGAGACAGAAGCACGGGAGGTAGACAAGCTGGAGGAAGGGGTGGAATCTAGTCCTGAATGTGCTGAATAGACAGCTGGTTGCTTTTCTGAGAATGGTGGGATATGGAGTCTCTAAGCTCCCAGGAGGTCTGCCCAACAGGGTAGGCATCCTTCCCTTCCCATGACCAACAGCAGCTCTGGGTTCTGGAAGGAAAGCCTCACTTTCAGTGCCAAGGCTCTGGGTTGTGGGATGCAGGCTGGCCTTGCTTTGGCTCCAGTGACCCTAGAAGACCAGAGAGGCCATGGGGGCCTAAGGTATGGGGTTGGTGCTTCATCTTCTCCATTTGTAAGGCAGTAACTGTGCGCCAGGCTTGCTAGAAGCCCTGCAGCTGGGGATCACACTGATAAATTCACTGTATTACTTTGCACAAATCAATATCCCAGCACTTACCAGGGGTTGATGTGACCGAAATTGGTTTCAGCCAATTCGTGTGGGTAATAAATGGCCATTTATCAAATCAATTCATTCTGCGGCACTTCTCTGGCTGCCCATCCTCATGGTACCCCTGGGGTGCCAGGCTCCACCCAGCCAGTCCCTAGCATATATCTGACACTTGCCTAGAAGATCTAGAGAGGCCTGGCCTACCCCTCTGGGTGTGCCTCTGTCTCCTACACCTGCTTCAGTCTAGAAATCTTGAAGCACTGGCTGCTGCTTGCCTGACACTAATTCTGGCCCAGAGTACCTCGTGCTTCACCTGGGTTGGTAGGTGAACACTATCAGATCTTTATCAGTGTGATCACCAGCCAAAGGCTTCTCAGCTAGGCGAGCATACAGTTATCACAATACAAATGGAGGAAATACACCAAACCCACAGCTCAGGCCCTAATACCTGTCTGTCTTTTCAAGGGTCACTGAAGCCACAGCAGGGTCAACCTGCATACCACAGGACAAGATGTAGGACTTTCCCAATTGGAAGCAAAGTCTGGGTAACAGAATGGAGCTTTGCGTAGAGGGAAGCTCTCAGGGCAGACATTCTGCCAACCCTTCGGAAGTGGGCAGCTCAATCATTTACTCCTGCTCTGGGCCAAAAACAAGGAGAGACAAAAGTGGGTGGTGCATCAGAGGTCGGTGTAGGATCAGAGGAAGAGGCCAGCCTCGGGCTGGGACTAAGGATCAGTCTTGGCTTGAAGGAAATAACTGTGGGCCTTATTTATTTATTTATTTATTAAATTATTTTTATTTTTTATTTTTTTTAACGTTTTATTTATTTCTAGGAGAGAGAGAGAGAGCGTGAGCAGGGGAGGGTCAGAGAGAGGGAGTCACAGACTCCGAAACAGGCTCCAGGCTCTGAGCTGGCAGTCAGCCCAGAGCCCGACGCGGGGCTCGAACCCACGAACCGCGAGATCATGACCTAAGCGAAAGTGGGACGCTTAACCGACTAAGCCACCCAGGCGCCCCACTGTGGGCCTAATTTAAAGAACACAGTGCCCCACCCTAGATGGTAAACATCTTGACGACAGACACTGGAAAGAGCATGTACTCTATAGTCAGTTAGTCCTGGATTTGGCTCCCTCGTTCACAGGTGAGAAAACTGACGCTCAAAGAAGCCAAGTGGCTAGCTGGAGTTGCACAGCTGAGAAATGGCAGACCTGCTATTCTAACGCAGGTTGGCCTAAATCTCTCCTTCCCATGTCCTCCTCTCCCCTCCCTCCAACTTCTTGGAGCATCACGTCTTACAGGGCTTGAGAAGCCAGGGAGAAGCAGGAGGTCAGAGAGGAGCAGACAACCTGCTGGGAGAGGGCAGAGGGAAAACACTATGATGGCGGCTGCAGTGTAGGCCCAAGTGGACAGGAGACTCCAGCAGGAGATGCTTTCTTAGCTCTCTGTGCAGGTAGTGTCTTTTCCATGCGCAACTCCTCTCTTCAACCCTGAGGAGCTCCCAGGGCCTCCTCTCTCTCCACCTCAGCTACAACCTTGGCAAAGAAGTAGGGTGTCGCCACCTGTAAGGTGGTGGCTGAGAGTGGATGTCTATATCCAGACCCTAAAGGGCAGCCTGATGTGGTTTGGGCCTGAGTAGTGGGACCTATGTGTTCAAAAAGCTTTCCTTGGCTCCTGTATATGCCTCCAGGCTGCCTCTTGACCTCTAGCTGGTGAGGCAGCTCTGGTCTGTATCTGCTGATGAGGGGCTCATGACTGCCACATGAGTCCCACTGCTGTGTGAGGGTGATGGAGATCAGGCTGGGCTGTGTTGCAGGGGTAGCTGCCTTCATTTTTCAATTACTCCTCAATTGGTATCCGAGGGCTGATATGCCGCTCCAGAATGTCCCAGAGGGGCACCACAATATAGCCTGATGTCTTCTTTTATCACTAAGCCTTTATCAGGTGCTTAAAGAAGATGTGATCCAGCAACTGCTCAAAGTGGCTTCTTTGAGCCACATCTGATAGGTCCAGATGCTTGGAGAGAAGGGGTAAGCAACATGAATGGATGTCCTCATACCACAGTGCAGAGGTTTTTAAACTTGAGCTGAGCATCAGAATTGCCTTCAGGGCCTGTTAAAACAGAATGCTGGGCCCCATGCAAGAGTTTCTGATTCCATAGGTTTGGGGTGAGGCCTGAGATCTGCAATCCTAACAAGATCCCAGAGGATGTTGATGCTGCTGGTCCAGTGACCATGCTTTGAGAACCATTGCCTTGGGGCATATCTTGCTTAAGCCAGGTGCAGGCTCTTTCTTCAGAGAGTCATGCACCTGAGTCAGAGAAGATAAGTGAGACCACTATCTTGAGCAGAACTCTAGTAATTCTCTCTAGTGGGGTCTGCATGGGCAGAAGGGCCGTTAGAGTAGGGGTTATACCAGAGAGCAGTCTGGCTCCCAGTAGGGACCTAAGAGCATGGGCAGTAGGGGTTATACCAGAGAGCAGTCTGGCTCCCAGTAGGGACCTAAGAGCATGGGCAGTAGGGGTTATACCAGAGAGCAGTCTGGCTCCCAGTAGGGACCTAAGAGCATGGGCAGTAGGGGTTATACCAGAGAGCAGTCTGGCTCCCAGTAGGGACCTAAGAGCATCTAAGGTCGAGAAGAAAGCACTTAAGGCTTGTTCAGGGTATTTCTCCTAAAATTGAACCAGATGCTGACAAACTACACTGAAAAGTGGCAGAATCCCAGGCTGGGACAAAAGACACAAGTTCGAGTTCTGGCTCAGCTGCCATATTACAAGTGATGGACAAGCTCCTGCTCAGTCTGCCTACCTAAAAAGTCACTGGGAATAGTGGACCAGATCAAGGTCTGAGGCAGAGAACAGGAAAGCAGCCTTGAGCAATTATTATAAGTGCTCTGTATCTCCGCTTCCTCATCCGTAAAATGGGGATTTAACCTAATAGGGTTGCTGTAAGGACTAAATGACAACATACGTGAAGAGCTTATCACAATAACTGGCACACAGAAACTGCTCAACAAATATTAAGTTGTAGTGTTAGCCACTTCTGCACATTGGTGTCAGCAGGATATACACTTCACTGAAGCAGACCATGAGCTCCCCACCCCTTTTTTGGCGCCAGCTGGCATCTTGATACTCACCAGCACCCACTGTGGCGATGGCACTCTCCTGGCCAATGATGTGTTCTTTTAGCCGCTGCTCCAGGGGAAAGCGGCGCCGTTCCTCGGCCTCACGCTTCCGCTGCTTTTCCTGGTACTGTGGGGGGAGAGGGCAGGTGGCTCAGGAGCACAGGGCCCAACAGGATCCCAGTTTCATTCTACTCTATAACCCAAGGGCAAAAAACACAGGTCTGGGTCTCCAGGGGTCTTAATGCACACTCCGGCTCCTGCCCACTGGAGGCCGGTCCAGTCCTTCCCATTGTCCCCTTGTCCTAGCCCTCACCTCCTTCTCTTTACCTCAGGTGGCCATTGCTCAGGAGTCCTGGCTCATCCTGCTAGTAAAATAAGCACTACTAGTAGATTAACCCTTGACTCTGAAGTCTGACAGAAGACCTTGGTTTGAATCCTAGCTTTATCATTTATAAGACATGCCTATCATCTGGAGCAAGTTACTCCCCGTTTTTTCATCTGTAAATTGGGGATTAAATATAATGATATATATAATGTGCCTAACATCATGGCTGGCATTCAGTTTTAAGCGCTTAATAAAAATAGGTTCTTCCCCTTTCCACTTGGCCTCTTGAAAACTTTTCTGGTTTTACTCTTTTTTTTTTTTAATGTTTGTTTATTTTTGAGAGAGTGAGAGTGTGAGTAGGGGAAGGGCAGAGAGAGAGGGAGACCGAGAATCCCAAGCAAGCTGTCAGCACAGAGCCTGATGCAGGGCTCAAACCCACGAACCATGAGATCATGACCTGAACCGAAATCAGGAGTCAGATGCTTAACTGACTGAGCCACTCAGGTGCCCTGTCTTTTCCTTTTTTTTTTTTTAAAGTGAGTTCTACATCCAATGTGGGGCTTGAACTCATGACCTTGAGATCAAGAGTCACATGCTCCACTGACTGAGCCAGCCAGGTACCCCCCAAAATTTTTTGTTTTTTAAGCCAGAGGTATGAACACCCTCCACTTCCACGATACTGCATTTCAATTAAACACAGTTATTCAGTAATTATTGTCTGTTTTGTCCTGTGCATGCCATGATGGAAAAAGTAGGGTGGGGAGGGAGACTGGGATTCTAGTCACTGCTGAGTGCCTGGTACGTGTCTGGCCCTGGGCTTGGTCCACTTCAGGGAAGACAGAAGGAGGAGGCCTGAGTATGATTACACTGCAGGGAAGAAAGGAGAGCCAGGCCTTGTACTCAGGGAGCTCTAAGTTAGGAGAGAAGTGAGGCAGGGCCTGTATACAAATACTTCTCAGGCAGTTATTGACCATTTTCCTCCAAAGCATGTGTGCCTAATTCTTACTTGTACCTATCACTAAAAAACAAACACAGAAAATACAAAAAAACATTAAGCTATTGAAAACAAATTTGTTGCATGTTTGTGAATCTGTCCTCTAAATTGATTTATGAACTGCCTGAGGGCAAGCACTGTCTTTTACTCACCACATGAGTCCTGGCACAGTGGAGGCAGCTGGTGAATGTTTTCAAAAGTGCATTTGATGACAGATAAAAGCAAAGAATTCACAACAGCTACACAGGGAGGCAAAGAAGGAAGGATACACAAAGCCCAGAACATTTTGGGGAGTCTTCTGGGTGACTGGAGGCTTGAAGAAGCTGGAGTACTGGGCTAGGCAGGAGATGGAGAACTACCTGGAGGCCAGGCAGGGAGGGTGAGTGTGCAGGTGTGACGATCAAGTGCTCATGGAGCAGGGTGGACGGGGGAAGGAAGCAGGTCCTGGAGTGGACAGAAAGACCTGGATCTTCAGGAGGCTCCCTTCCCCTAAGACCTGTAACACTGACAGCTTTCTAGAGAGAAAGCTGCCAAGGAAAGGCCCTGTCACAAAAGTTGTGGCTACAGATTGTTCTTGCAGGCAGAGTGGATGAAAAATACCTGCTGCTTGGGCAGTGTTTTCCTGTTACAGTAGTGACCTTGACAGAAGTTAAAAAAAATAAATAGCAAACAATCCAATTTTGGCTGTTGCTATCAGTCTGTAACTGAAAGCTCCCATCAGTCCTGGGTTTCATATGGAGCAATAATTCGGCGCCAATCCCAGTGGAGCGACGCTTGCCGGTTGGAATCCAGAGTGTCACTGTGCAGCTCCCTCAGGCACCACATACATCACCTGGCTCTGACGACTCCACCATATATCTGCCTCCTCCTCCTCCCTGCCCACCCAGCCTCTCTCAGCACTTGGGTCCACTGGGCTGGAGGGCTCTGATGGTGACATGCACACATACTGCCTGGTGCTGCACTGGCTAGTGGCCTGGCCCGCTTGCAGTCAGGCAGGTTACAAAAGCGGCTTGAGGCAATGGAAGCTGACTGCTGAGGGTTTGTTGAGTAAGGAAACCTTACTTCCCCTCAGAGATGGGTCTCAGAGCATTCCTGCCTCTGGGCCTTTGCTCATACTGTTCCCTCACCACAAAAGTCTTCTGTATTTCCATCTACAAGTGCCCTGGCGATCTCAACCTAAATACCACACTGTCTAAAGAGCCTATCGTAGGGCTTCATGCCTGCCCCTGGGACCTCCAGTGTACTTATTTAACCGCCTGTTTGTCTCTCCTTACTCAACCATGAGGTCCTTGGTGACAAAGATCATGTCTTATTCACCTCAAGAGCTCCATCACATAGCAAGGGCCTGGCTCACAGAAGGAGTCAATACATATTGCCAACTGAATGAGGTTACTACTGGTTGTAGAGCAGGTGCTGAGTGCCAGGCACTACACAAAGGCACTGCACTCTATAAACAGTGTCTCCTTTAATTCTTACAGTTGTCCCCACCTGAAGTTTGGCTCCTCTTCTGGCTCATAGTGAAGCTGTGTGGCAGAAATAAGCAGCTTTGTTTCAGGCAGACCTGAATTCAAACCTTGCTTCATTCACTTACTAGCTAGTTGACCTTGGGCAAGTTAATTCAACTCCCAGAATTTTCATTTCCTCATCTCCAACACGGAGACAGTGACTCACACCCACCTTGCAGGGTCCTGGCAGGATGCTGGTGAGAATTAGGTGAGATAACATACACAAAGAACTCAGCAGAGTCTCTGGCACATAGCAAACATACAGGCAGAAGTGGTCGTGTAAGAAACTCAAGTGGAGAACACAGTAGCTGGCCCTTAGAAGGCCTTTGATAAATGTTATTTCTCTCCTTCACTGCATTTTGATAACTATTTAACCCAGTGCTTTTCTGGAGGTGGGGTGGAGACATTGGAACCTTTTTAATTAATTTAACCTGTATGGGCTCCACAGATGAAGAGTTGTTCTGGCTAAAGCAGAAGCTAGGAGCCTAGTCCACTTATGCCCCCATTACCCCAGAAATGGCTCTTGAGTCTCCTTCCTCAGGAAGCCTAGGTCTTTAGGGTACAGTCTCAACATCAACTGGGTTCTGGGGATACTTCCAACTGCAGAAGGCAGTTCATCTCTGCCTGTCAGTTTTCCTTATGTGGTGGAGAATTCAGCCTCTAGGTACCTTCCCTGCACTGATATGTGGGGCCTCACAGAACATATCTTTTTCATTTGTCACAGGCAAACATGACTTTTCTTGCTACTTTGCTGGTTTGGGTAGGACCACTGTGGTCTCCCTAAGTCTTCTCCAGGGAAACATTTCTACTCCCATAACTTGTCTTCGATGTCACGAGTTTAGTATTCCTGTTATTTTCTTGGGCAAGGGTAAAGGGTCCTTGGCTTTTATGGGGGGTGAGTATAGGGAAAGGGTTATACTGTGATCTGGCTGGTTTCTCAGGAGCTCTGTAGATGGTCCTGGGAAAGATCCAACCTGTGGCCTAAATCAGGGCACATCCTGATTCTCCCTGAGCCTGAAGCCGTCAATATCTACTCAGAAAAACTTCTGAAAATGGATCAGACTTTTTGATGAAAACATATAGGACGCTGGGATTAAACCAGATTAAAGTTTACTGCTTCATGCTCTTTTCCTAATGCTTAGCACAGAGTTTGTATTTTTTAAAAAATGTGCTAAATAAAAGAGTGGCTTTTTTTGAAGATTTTATTTTATTATTTTTAAGTAATCTATACTTCCAACATGGGGCTGGAACTCACAAGTCTGGGATCAAGAATCACATGTTTGACCAACTGAGCTTGCCAGGTACCCCTGCATGAATGGCTTTTTAAGGCATCAGCTATGAGCCTAGGCTTGTGAAAGAACCTAGGAAAGGAAAATATTTGGTCTGTATATATTCTATTTGGGGAAGGAGAGAAAGGTGGAAGAAGGTACTTGGTAAGGGCTCCATAAATGTAGGCTACTACTATTTCTGGCTTTTCGAGAGATGGAGAGGAAGCCTATAGGGACTGAGGTCAAGGCCTTGCTTTGACACAGATCCACTAGAGGAGAAGATAGGGCTGGTGACCCAGCCCTTAGAAGCAGAGGGTACTGGGTCGAGAGCACTAGGAAGAAACCACCCACAAGAGCAGAAGTGGGGGAGTGATCATCTTAATAAAAGCCATATGCAATTAGCTTCAGAAGTCTTCACCTGGAGCTGGCAGCAACCAGCTCCCCATGCTGCATCTTGACTGGATAATCATGGCCACTGGTTTCTATCATTCTTGATTTAATATGGCACCCCTCCTGGCTATAAGTACATTTACAGGAAAGGGCTTGGTAGGCTGGGGTGAAGCCTAGCTGGACTCACTCAGCAGTGGATAGCTGGGATGAGTGGTTCTTTGGGGGAGGGTTACAGAGAGAAGGGGTATGTCAGGCACTCCTATTATTGGGTCCATCAAAGAACAGATCTGGCAATGAAACTGGCAATGTGTTCACTGAAAGGGCAGCTGAGGCGGGTGTGGGAGTGGTGAGTAAGCAGAATGAGACTCTAGGCAAGAATGCGACACTTAATGGAGGAAGGAACAGAAGAAAGGCCAAGCTACAATTTGCCTCTCATGGGAGGTCAGGGCCACAGAGCCTACATAGGCTGCTCCTAGGTATACTCAGGTATGCCCCATGTTTCTGACTCTGATCCCAACTAGCATCACAGGGCTTCTCTCATGCTCTGAAGCTACAATGACAGAGAGGACTTGGTAGGGAAATCACCAAAGGGACTGAGGGCAACAGATGAACTGTGGTTGGGGCATGATGGAAAGAATGTTGAGTGGGGGAATGATGGTAAGAGGAGCCCAGGAGGTCCAACAAAGGGGCCTGTGGGATGAGAGAGGCACCTAAGGGACCTGAAAATCTCTTGAACTAGCTCATAAAGTATATATCCCTGTGGAGGAAGTTAGGGCACATAGCAGGGGTCAGTTCCATCACATTGTGACCATTATGTTATCCTGGATTCCATTCTTTTCTCTTCCAGCCCATCCTCCTTGCTGCCAAAGTGATGTTTTGATATGCAGATCAGATCAGGTCACCCTGCAAATAGATGGGTTGACCCAAAGACTGGTGAGAGAAGGTTAAGAGGGGCAGGATTGGCTCAAGTGAGAAGATGAGTTGTGTTCTTCTTAGTGCATTATATCAGGAGGCACAGGATGTTGATTACCCTTTAACTGGTGATGTTGACTTTGATCACTGGGTTAAGGTAGTCTATGCCATGTTTTTCCACTATAATTTTACCCCTTGTAATTAATAAGTATCCTGTGAGGTGAGGATCTTAGCCTATGTAAATAATCCTGTTACCCCTCAAATTCCCACTCACTAGCTTTAGCAACTATTGCTGAGTCTCACCTGACTGGAGACCAGCTGTTATTTTTTTAACTTTTAAAAAAAATTTTTAAATTTATTTTATTTTTATTTATTACTGAGACAGAGAGAAACAGAGCATGAGTGGGGGAAGGGCAGAGAGAAAGGGAGACACAGAATCCGAAGCAGGCTCCAGGCTCTGAGCTGTCAGCACAAAGTCCGATGTGGGGCTCGAACCCATGAACCATGAGATCATGACATGAGCTGAAGTCAGACGCTTAACCAACTGAGCCACCCAGGCGCCCCAAGAGAGACCAGCTGTTCTAATCCTCCTGGCCATAAGAAGTTCAGTGTATCTCCTCCTCCTCTGTACAGAGATGAAGTAAATTAAAGCATGGGTCCACTGGTAACAAGTAATAGAGACAGAATGCTAACCTTTGCAGTCTGACTCCAGACTTTGCACTTTATACCCTGGAGATAAGACTTGTTCCCTGCCTTAGGGAGTTCAGAGTTTATTTAGGGAGATAAGACTTAAAACACAGATCTCCTATTCCTACTTTTAGCAGGGGCTAACTAATGATTTTATTGAAATAAACACCAAAAGGTGTTTTTGCCAGAAATGCATAATCTGAATGTAATCATAAGGAAACATCCTCAGACAAACCCAAACTGAGGGACAGTTTACAAAATACTCAGCTTGTACCCATTAAAAGTCAAGGTTATGACAGACAAGGAAAGATTGAGGAACCATTCCAGATTAAAGGAGACTACTAAAGAGATATGAAAGTAATCTAATTTGGGATCTAGAATTTTCTTTTCTTATAAAGATAATCATTGGAAAAAACTGATGAAGTGTGAATAACGTCCATAGATTAGTTAATATCAATATTAATGCCCTGCTTTTGAGCACTGTACTGAGGTAAGAAAATGTCCTTTTAGGAAATGCAAGTATTTAGGGATAAAGAGGCATCGTGTGTGTAACTTACTCTTAAACAGTTCAGAAAGAATTACATCTCTCTCTCTGTCTCTCTCTCTATATATAATAATAAAGCAAATGTGATAAAATGTTAACAATTAGTAATGTGGGTGAAGAGTTTACAGAATTCATTGCACTATTTTTGACATTGTGTAAAAATAAAATTAAAATAAATCAGGATAATGCTTACCCCTGGGGGATGGGCAGTGACTGGAGGAAGTATAAGGTAGGTTTCTGAGTGTCTATAATGGTCTGCTCCTTGATCAGATGTGTTTACCTTGTGAAAATACAGTGAGCTATATACTTAAGATATGTGCACCTTATACAAGTATATTTCAATAAAAAGTTTTTTAAAAGTTAAAAACAAAAAAAAGAGAAAGCAAAAGATTGTCCCCATAAAGCATACAGTTCTGTGTCTGGCCCACTGTAAACCTGCAATGAAGGTCAGACAGTACTCTCATCCCTGTAGGACCAGGCACAGGGCCAGGCATGGGGCATGTTGGCACTTGAAATGAGATGCAGCAGGGAACAAGCTGGGCAAAGTGGGGAAAGGGTGTCACTTCATCCTACGACAGGAGTAAGATACCCCTCTTACTCTCCTGTGTACTTCACCCCTTCCTTCTCTCTGAGAGGGCTTTCCTTAGCACCCAGGTTTGCAGCCCAGAATGCAGGCCTAGGGGAGCACTGCATCCCCAGCTACCCCTGAAGCAAATGAAAAAATATAGATACAAGAAATGTGCTTGTGATTCTGTCACTGGGATATGCAAATAAAATATATATGATAGGCCTATCTGCCTAATATTCCTGCCAATTCATTCTCTGGGTGTGATTAAAATGAGCAATAAATTCCTCGTGAGTCTCGGTGGAATGAGGATCTGGGAGTGGAGATGCGGGCTGGCACCAGTACGTCCCCCTCAGCTGAATATTCATCATGGAATAGCTCCCCATATTTTTGTTTTATCTGCCATCGTGTGCACAGAGATATATTTCTACCTCTCTCCTTCGTCTCTTAGTTAAAACATGAAAATCGTCTAAGCTTTAAGTATTAAACTCTCCATGTAACGAAACCCTTCAAAGTGAGATCACAACTACCTTCTCTATGAAGCCTGCCCTGCTCATTCTGCCTGAAGGTGATCCATGCTTTCTTGGAGCCCCCACAAACTCTCTGTGGACCTCTCCTAATGTACAAATCAGTCTGTGGGTATCAGAGCTAAGGGCACCTGCCTCTCTCCTGTCCTCCTCTTCCAGATGGCCAGCTCAGAGGACAGGAGCTGGGGTTCATCCACCTCTGAGAATCTTCTTAGGGAGCCCAAGAAAGCTTCTGCACAGAGAAAGCGGAGAAACTGAGCAAACCAGCAGCAAGGAGAAAATCATGTAGGCTACTTAAGGTGACAGAGATTCTTTGGGGCCGCATGGGTGGCTAAGTGGGTTAAGGATCCAACTTCTGACTTCAGCTCAGGTCATATCTCACAGCCCAAGCCCATGCTGTTGGCACAGAGTCTGCTTGGGATTCTCTCTGTCCTCTCTCTCTGCTCCTTCCCTACTCACACTCTCTCTCAAAATAAAGACATAAACTTAAAAAAAAAAAGGTGACAGAGATTCTTAGATAAATGACACATTTTAAAAGGCAGAATGAAATTAAGAATTAGGCTTATGGATAACTTGAAAATGGGAAAATTATCAAGAAATAATATTAAGCAGGGCACACGGCTGGCATAGTCAGAGGAGCATGTGACTCTTGATCTCAGGGTTTTGAGTTCAAGCCCTATGTTGGGTATAGAGATTACTTAAAAAAAATTAAGTGAAAAAAAGCAAATTCTAAATATGGAACTAGGATCATAACTCAAACACCTTTAGGGCCAAGTAGGAAATATAAATGTCTGTTAGGCTAGCATATAATATAATAGCGAGTTGGGGGGAATCCACACTCCCAACCCTTATGGGGTCACATTTGCAATAAATTCTTGGATTGGTAAAATAAAACATGGCTGCAAGTCTGAGACACCTGTATGTACAGTAGGCTATCAACCAGGTTAAAAAAAAAAAGGCCATCTATATACATATATATACAGATAAGGTTCAGAAAAGGCAAATATAGTATCATGAAAGAAAATCCTCTGATTCATATCCCAATAGTTACTTTTAACAACTTGATTTTCTGTTAAGTATCTGCTTTCTTTCTTTCAGCTTCAGTTTTCCCATCTATAAAATGGAGGTAATAAGAGCTGCTTCAAGGATTTGTTACAGGATTATAAAAAATACAGAGAAAGCACCTGGCATAGTACCTAGATGCACTTAATAAGAGGTACCTACTATTATTATAATTAAAAATATTAATAGTGATTACATATAGACAATAGGGCAAGAATGTTAATTGAAATTCAGCTCAGTTGCGCTGTTCTCCAGTGAGACTGCCTTGATCTCCCCAGGCAGGATCTGAAGCCACCTCTGGATTCCCACAGTCCCTGGGCTTCCCTGGTTCACCTTCATGGTTTACCTGTCTGTCTCCTCATCAGATGGTAAGTTCTTTGAGTGCTTCACCCATCTGTCTTCTTACCTAGCCCAGGGCCTGGCACACAGACATTCATGAATATGTACTAAATTCAATTTACTTTCCAAATATTCTATAATGAGACATATGACTTTTATACTTATACGCTTTCCATAATGAGCAGATGTTTGACTATAGTCATAGGGAAGGTGGAGAAGGCTGAGCTGGAAAGCAGGGGATGCTGGATGCATAGAAGGAGTGAGATAAGATCAGAGTGGCAGTCACCCACGTCTAGACAAAGAGCCAGCAAATGAGGTCTCAGCCTCAGCACCCTCCAGGCCTGAGTCATTAGGATATGGACAGAGGATGAACTCAGAGAGGAGCAGCTGCTGCTTACTTACTGGCACAGTGGGATAGAACCAGGTCTAAAGCAGTGTTTTTCCCACAAAACTCTGTCTGATGATTTTGAAGAGGTAGGTTTGTTTTGTTTTGTTTTCAGCTTAAAGAAAAAAAAACAGCAGAAAGAAAAGATGACAAAATAGATACTGGGCAACTGAGAGAAAGACAATGCTGATACCCAAGGAGAACTGAGGGGTGGCAGGACAGTAGAGCAATCAAAGAGAGATGCTCAGTGGACAGTTGGGACATTCCAGACCAGATGAAAGCATGACATACAGAGAGATGACGACAGGGAAACAGTCATCCATGGAGAGGCTAAAGGACCTCAGGCTGTCTCTACGTGGTCTTCCAGCCTCTAAAGGCAGCTCCACACACTGCGTGATGGCTCCGTTAGGGAGCTCCTCCCGATAGAGGCCACCGGGCCTGGCTCTGTCCCAGCTCTGCCACTGAATGTAACCCCCCACCCCCACCCCCTACCCTCACAACCATTCCTGTGCCTACATGTGGTCTCTCTTCTCTGGGCCAGATGTCCCTCCTGCCTTTGGCTTTTTCTCTGGCACAGTTCCTCTTTCCCCTTAGCTGTCCTACTCTGCACAGATTCTAAGAGCTCCATGTCTACTCAGAAGGACGTGTCTGCGATTGTCCTCTGTCGTCCAGAAGGGTCTGACTGGAACAGAGGAACACGACCACCATTTATTCGTTCAGACCCTAGCCTTGTACTAACACGGCCAACATCAAGCTACTTCTTAAGCAGGCAAATTTTGTTAAGGATCCCTCAGCAGCTCTAACCCCTCCACCTAGGCTGGCACTAAGAGACCTGCCTTATGTCAGACCACCTGACACACCACAGGTTCTCTTGGCCAAGTCTAGGGTGTGCTCCCATGGGAGCACTATTGTGCCTGAGAGGGATGACAGGAGTGCAGTCTGAGGTTACGTGAAACACATTTCGGGATATCCTTAAGGCACTTGGGCAAACTGACTCTACCTCTAGGGCTGTTCCTATGGATGGAAAATCTGAACAGAGAGGAGGGAAGTACTTGCTCTCTAGGAATTTTCACCCTTGCTAGTCCCAAGCACCCCTCAGGATGTGCTGTGAAAGTCCATCTCCCTTCCTACCTACCTCTCCTTCTCTGGAGGAAACTACAGCAAGGTAGTTATTAAGACTCCCAGGGAGACAAACTGTATGGTTAATGCTGGTTGCCAGATATTTCTAGTCGCCCCCTTGTAGCCACATGGTAGGATTACTCTCCTCGGCCCCTTGTAATTAGGTGGGAACAAGGGACTAGTTCTGTCCAGTGAGTTGTGAGTGGAAGTAAAGGGTCTACTTCTAGACTGAGCATTTAACTGCAGATCCAAGACCCTCCAGAGCATTCTTTTCCTTCTGGCAAGCAACATGCAGCATCCCAGAGGGTGGCTGCAATGCCAGTCTGGTCTCTGTGGGCCTATGACAGAGCCCCCACTGTTGACCCAAGATGGATAGGCCGCATGAGGTCAAAAACAAATCTTTAATAGTTTTACACCATTGAAATTCTGGGTTGTTACAACATAATCTGGGTTATCTTGACACGTACACAACTATATAAAGAATGGAACCTTAGAAACCATTTTGTCCAATGTCTTCATTTTACAGACATAAACTGAGCTTCAATGAAAGCAAGTGCTAGCCCAACATCACCCAGTTAGTGAGTAGTAGAGTTGGGATCACAACCCATATTTTGTCTGTTTCAGTCCAATGACCTCAGTGCTCTTACTCAAGACACAGAGAATATCTGCCACTAGGTGGGACCTGTCACACTGAATCATTTTAAGTTACATCAGCCAGTATGCCAACAGAGCCTCCATGATGCTGGACAGAACACCAGACTGACACTAAGTCTTCTAGTTCCAGTCCTACGACTGAACCTATTACCTGACCTCGTATTCAAGTCTATTAGTTTAGGTTTGACACTAACTCACTCTGGGACCAAAGTCACGTCACATCCCTGGGCTCCAGTTTTTCCAGGAGTAAAACGAGTCCATTGATTTAGGCTGCAGAGACTTAAAACGTCTGTTCACAGCAGAGCCTCCCCAGAGGCTGCTCAGCAGAGAAGGGCTAGGCCAGTTGGGTGTGACTCTGGTCCACTTCTTCTTCAACCACATCTTTATTTTCACCTGACTTAATTTGTTTAGGCTTTGGTAAGATTCCTTACCACTGGACTTGACAATTTCTGAGGTCCCTGGCAGTTCTGAGATTTGTGATTCTAATGCCTGGACTGCCAAGTAGTTCCTGAGTGATTGCTTGGTGGCTGGGAGGAGCAGAAAGCTGACCGTTTTTAGGGAGTTCAAAAGTTTGGTTGAGAAGATAAAATTAAGATGGAGATTTTTTTGGCTCAGACTATACCAGGCTCTCTGGAGTGTGTATGGAGGGGAGGGATCAGGGAACGGTTCTGGAAGAAGGGATGATGGGAAAGGATTACTTGCTGAGGTTATAGAATATGAGGACTGAGGAAACAGTACTTGGGCTAAAGATTTTGTCTAAGTATCCCTGGTCCTATGAAAAGGAACCAGAAGGTCGTTAGCTCAAAAACTGAATTTGAAGATTAGTCCTCAGAACCTAAAAGTGGCCCAGGCCTTTGCCTGGTCATGACAGGGGTAGCTTCTTATTCTTAATAAGACTGGGGGCTAGTTTACATATGTGTGTGTGTGTGTGTATATATATATATATATATATATATATACACACACACACACACATATGTAAACTAGCCCNGAGAATCCCAGAAGGGGCAGAGGGAGAGAAGGAGAGAGAGAAAGAGAAGCGGGGCTCAACTGAAGTGGGGCTTGTGATTTACCTGAAGCAAGGCTCGTGCTCACCTGAAGCAGGGCATGAGCTCACCTGAAGTGGGGCTCAAGCTCACCCTATGTGGGACTCGAACTCATGAACTGTGAGATCATGATCTGAGCTGAAGTCAGATGCTTAACAACTGATCCACCCAGGCGCCCCCTGGATTTGTATTTAAACAGACAATAATCACCTAAGGATAAGTGGCCTTTGGTGTGGAGCCAGACATAATTTAATGAGTGAAAGATTAAATGCAGCATGGAGTACCCACAGGCCTTCTCCCTTTCTCTAAGACTTACCTTTGCCTCAGAAGTCTTTAGAAGCTTCATCACCTCCCCTTCTCGCGCATAATCCAAAGGAGTATGTCCCATTTCATTCCTCTGAAGGGGGTTGGCTCCTGGCAGGAAGGAAAGAAGTAGTTAAAAGCTCTATGGGTAATCAGTGGGGCCTCAGTCTTCCCTCAAAGGTGACTTGGGCCCTGATTTCAGAGTAAAGAACTCCCATGAAATAGAGAGCAACAAAACCCTGAGATTGTAGAATGGTGTGAAAAACATCAAGCTACTCTGACAGGAGAGTTCTTAGTTCTGACACAGAGGTTAGGGTATTGGGGTTCCTACATGCACATGCATACATATGCAGAAACAAACTACCCACACTACTACTACCCACACATAGATGTGTTATGTACACACAGGTGTGCTCTATACACACACACACACAAAACAAATACAAACAGCTGAATATGCTAACAAATATACCATACACATAGATTAAGATATCCTAACACCAATGCACTAGTCATTAAAATACCCATATTAACAAACTCATTTGCATACAGATGAATATTCACTAATAAAACCATGTAATGGTTCCTTTCTGAAGCACAGAAAATCTAAAAAAAGGTGAGACAGCCCCCTTCTTTCTGTTCTCCGCTCTTCTCTCTCCTTTCATGTCTTTTACCTTTGGTATTTCCTGCCTATTAGAGTTAGCTCTGTCCTCCGGAAGGGAGCAGGCATTACCAGGAACCTGGCTATGCTAGCCCCAAGGTTTGATGCCCTTACCAATGCCAAATGTTGCTGACTATGTGCATGTGGGCAGGCATTTCTTTCAATATCAGTTCCTGTTATTGGAGGACAAAGAACCTGAAGTATGATACAAAGAAGGGGCTTTCTGGGGGCCATGCATCTACCTTTTTGTTTTTCTTTTAAGTTCTGGCAACTCACGAGCCTGTATAAAGTGTCTACTTGGTGCAAAGACTTGGCAGATATGGAGGAAAGGCTCCTCTGACCCCCACATTATTAGAATCTCCTCAAAGCCTAGGTCTGAACCCTCACTCTTCTCTTCAAAAACTGTCCATTCCATTCAATTTGTCAAACTTTGGATGTGTGGGGCTTGAGACACAGAAGAATCAGATCTGGCCTGGCCCCCAAAGGCACTTCTCTCAAAGCAGGGAGACCGAAACATAAGAAAGCTGTGCTTTGAACACTGCAGATATTCAAGAAATATGTGTTAAATGGAATATTCCTCTATCTCATTTCTTGCTAAGGAAGTGTTGTCGGGAAGTAAAGAAGGGTTAAGACACAGTCCTGGCCATAAGGATGTAATGGGCTGGCTGGAAACACTAAATACGCAGGTAAATGCACATCAGTATGGGGCCTGGCTCAAGGTGCATGTCCTGCTACTCTTTACTGATGGACTGTAAAACTCAGCCTTTCTTCTCCCTTTTTAAAAAAATTTTTAAGGGGCACCTGGGTGGCTTAGTCGGTTAAGCGTCCAACTTTCGCTTAGGTCATGATCTCGCGGTTCGTGGGTTCGAGCCCCGCATTGGGCTCTGTGCTGACTGCCAGCTCAGAGCCTGGAGCCTGTTTCAGTCTGTGACTCCCTCTCTCTCTGACCCTCCCCTGCTCACGCTGTCTCTCTCTCTCTCTCTCATAGAAATAAATAAAAAAAAAATTTAAAAAATAAAAATAAAAATAAAAAATAAAAAAATTTTTAAAAATATTTATTTGTGAGAGAGACAGAGCTTGAGTGGGGGAGGGGCAGAGGGAGTGGGAAACACAGAATCCGAAGCAGGCTCCAGGCTCTGAGCTGTCAGCAGAGCCTGACGAGGGGCTTGAACCCATGAACAGTAAGATCATGACCTGAGCTGAAGTTGGACGCTTAACTGACTAAGCCACCCAGGCACACCAAAACTGAGAATTTCTTAATCCTAGGCTGTGGAAACATTTGTTCCGTGATCCAAAACTATTCCTACTGAAGCTCTCTACTTCTTAAAGATCTATAAATTTATCAACCAATAACTGTAAGCTTTCTAAAGCATTTACATGTGGTTGTCTGTCTGCCCTGCAGAGGAAGAGGTATGGGAGGAGGAGGGAGTAGAGGAGAGAGCAAGAAGTATGATCCAGGGCAAGGACACTTATTATCAATGAGAAAAATTAATACTTTTATACATGATTCCTATTTTCTAATAGGAATTTGATATAAAATATTAATATGTATTTTTATTGAGATATAATTCACATACCATAAAATTCAACCTTTTAAAGTGTATAATTCAGTGGTTTTAAATATATTTACAGGGTAATACAACCATCAGCACTAATTTCAGATCATTTTCATAATCTCAAAAAGAAAGCCCATAGCCATTATCACAGACACCCTAACCTATACCTTCTGTTACTATAGATTTGCCTATACTTGACATTTTATATAAATTGAAACATACAGTACATGGCCTTTTCTGTCTGGCTTCTTTCATTTGGCATGTTTTCAAGGTTCATCCATGCTACAACATGAAAGCAGGAATGCAGCATCCCTTTTCATGGATGAATAAAACTCCATTCTGTGGACAGGCCACATTTTGTTTAGTCATTCACCAGTTAGTGGACATTTGAGCTCTTTCTCCCTTAGCTATAAGGAATAATGCTGCTATGAAAGTATGTATACAAGTCTTTGCATAAATGCGTTTTCACATCTCTTGGCTATACATCTAGGAGTGGTGGTAATAACAGCTGCTGGTATTTATTGAGCACTTACTGTGTGCCAGATTATGTGCTCTGTACTTTACGTACATTATATCACTTTATCCTTACAACCACTATTGAGAGGAAGGAATTAAAATCCCCATGCTACAGACATGAAAACTAGAGCTCAGAAAAGTGAAATCATAGCCCAAGGTTACAAAGCTAATTATTTGCTTGGACCAGGAGTCAAATCCATTGCCAGTTTTTCTCAACTCCAATTCTCCACACTCCCAAAAGGGCAGCCATGACATACCCCCGCTGAACTATCCTTCCCTGGCTTTTCACTGCTCACAGGATCAAGTGCCAGCTCCTTGGTAAGGAGGGTGTCTGTGTTCTTTGTAACTAGTAGGCAGGTCTTTAGGGGCTCAGCTGGAAATTCATTCTTTCAATTCTATTGGCAGTGACTGGGTGCTTTGTATCAGCAGGGCTCTGCATGTAGGATGATGGGGGACTGGAAAAGTCAATGAAAAGTCTTCTTTTTGTATTTCTTGACCACTCTGTAGCAACTGATACCTTGGCCACTCTTTTGAGTTCTATGAAAATCACTTTTTCAGGTTCTCCTCACATCTCTGTGACCATTTCTTCTGCAGGCTCCTCTTCCTGTCCACCTAAGATTAGGTGTTATCTAGAGTTTGTGTCAAGGAACAATTCCAGCTTTCCAGAAGTTAATGAGGATGAAAGATGACCATACAACTACAACTTGGGCTGAAGGAGGGACAGACAGTACTGTGGGGGCCCAGGAAGGAATGGAGTGCCAATGGCTTGTTCATCTGGTCTGTCTTTCCCAGCCCATCCCTGTTCTCTCTGGTGCACAACACTGAGGGGCTCCACAAGGGCTGAGGACCAGTGGCAGACGGCAACTGGCCCCCATCCCTAGTTCCGGGACCATGGCTAGGGCTGAAAGGGAGCTACAGTTTAGCAGAGTGGAAACGCCTCCTTTCTTAGGCAGCCTCAAGGGGAGCTCTGTCACTAAATATAGACTAGAGTAAAAGACGGATCAGGGAGAGACCTACAGAATAAAGAGAAAAGAGGAGCAGAGAGTAGAAGAGAAGAGAAACAGGAAGAAAAGGGGAGGGGGGAGAGGAAGAGAAGGTAAGAGAGGAAGACAGTGGGAGAAAGAACAGAAGGGGAGATTAGCTATGTCAAACAAGTGCTGTCAGTGATCTATATTTGCTTACAGAATGAAAAATGTGTGCCATAAACATTGGCCACTGAGTAATTTCTAGTAGGAGTGGTGTCACTTCTCATAAAGGATGGGATGGGGACAGGTAGGACATCTCTGCACCTGGGCCAGCCAGCACAGGGATGCCTTTAAAGCAGTGTTGAGCCTACCTCTAGCCCAGAAGGCCCACCCCAGCCACTCTTGAGGTGGTAGCTAGCCAGGTTCCCCAAGGTTCTGGTGCCTGAGGGCAGCACTTCTGCTCCCACTTTAGGAAGGCTGAGGTGGGGGCACCACAGAAAATGTCCATCTAATATTAGTCCCCCAGCCCCCTACACCCTTGCACTGATGCTCTGACTTGACTAATTGCTGTAATAATTGATAGAACCTGACTTCTACAACTGATCGATTTCACCTCCACGACCAACGGCCACAAACCATTATACACCAATAAATAACCACATTGGGTCTCACCCGCCTGCCCTCTCTGGGGGCATCAGGATGGCCCGTGCCCTGGCCTGACCTCCCCTTGTCTCCCACCCAGGGCTCCTCCAGGCCAAGCAGCTGGTCTAGAGGGTCAGGCCTCTGGGAGCAAGTGAGAGGGCTGAATGGAGGTGGGGAGTGCTAATCGCAGGCCATCCGTCACCTCCCACTGGCTGTCTGGGGCTGGGGCCAACACCTGGAGCACCCCAGGCAGTATAGTGCAGGACCCCTCCCCTCCTCTCCCTGCTCCAGATTAGTGTGTCCCAGCTTATAATATTTGATAAATAGCAGACTGGCTTCCTGGCAGCACTGCTGCGGCTGTGCCTGCCTGCTACAGCTGTGGAAGGTCACTCATTGGGGAAATATGTTTCTGTCAGTGGTATTGAAAAAAGTTTAGTGGAGTGACAGGCCTCAATTTTTCAAATTTTATTAACTCCATCCTCTTAACCATTTGTCTTGAATTCCTTCAGATTCTGGAGGATCTGTCAATAGGCCAGGGGAGAAGAGGAGGGCGGTGGTATGGGCTGGTCCTGGTTGGTACCAGTGGCTGGCTTGGGTCTTATCATGTAAAGCAGAGGAAATGGTGTTGGCAGAAGAGAAGGCGAGCCCACCAGGATCCAGGGAGCCCACTGCTCTTCTCTGGCACAGTGCCTTTGGTCTGACACCATTATAGATTTTCTGAGTGGAAAAATACCTTAATAGTGAGCTCTTCTAATTCCCTACAAAGAGTCTCCCCTCTACTACATCAGAAACAGGCTCCTGAATGTGCCTATAACCTAGCCCCAAGCTCATGGCCCTCCACAGGGTTCCCCCTACTAAACCGAGGGCAGATCTTTTTCCTATGAGCCCCAAGGTCTCCCTCCATCCCCACTCCCACCTTGGTCTTCCTGCAAATACCTGTTCCTCTTTAAAGACTGGTTCAGGTTTCTCCAAGAAACCTTCCTGGTTTACTTCCCACCCCAGGTTTGGTACCATTGTTTGTGCTCCCACAGGCCCTCTGCTTCTGTCTTACTGATCACTGCATTAAAGCGTCTGTCTGCATCCAAGACTGAGAGATCTTAGAAGTCAGGGATTATGTCTGACCCATTGCTATAGCCTTGCTATCCAGCACAGGGCCTGGCGCAGGACAAAGTTCCCTAAAATTTATCAAACAAATGGACTTCTTCCTAGGGACTATCTTCTGAGCCACATAAAACATGGCTGCTCCTCTTGTCTCAGAAGAGCCCTGTGACAGCAAGTATGTGCCCCATGTTGCTGACTCCTGTAGGCCAAAGCTCCTAGTCTCTTTTCTGGTCCCAAACACCTCTCTAGAAAATTAAGTCAGGTCAGGCTCCAACACCCTCTGGGCTCTGTGGGTGGGAAGTGGGGACAAAGTGGCTGGAGAGAGGCTCACATGCCCTTCCTTGGGAGATGGCTAAAATTAGGGTGGGGAATGAGGCCTCCTCCCTTGTCACTACTAGTCTTGGCCCTCTGCCTACTTCTGTGAATATCAAAGAAGATAATGCTAGTATGAAGAGGACTTACACACACACACACACACACACACGCATGCACACATACAGTAACTGGCCTATACACATGTGTTAGGCTATATTACTGGTAATATCAACATGCTCACACACTCCCCACCGCCCCCTACAGTTCTCTCAGCCAGACTGGCCTTCTAGTGATCTAGGTCTACCACCACTGTAGTTTCCGTGACTAACCCCTTCCCCTACAGAGGCTGGTTCCCAGCCCTTTAAAAAAGCACAGGGTTGGGGAGCTTGCAGGGGTAAGGATTACCACACCTTGGCTGTGTGATCGAGAGCACCTGCTTCACTTCTCTGGTGGTAATGATCGTTGCCTTGCCTACCTCTAGGGTTTTGTTTGGACTGAGTAAAATAAAAAGCTCGCAGATGACTGGGTCAAAAAAAAGAAAAAAAAAGACTGTACATTATTCTTTGTAATAATGTTTATATTCACTCTCCCATTTTTACTGCTAGCTCCTTTACCACCTTCATCCTGATTTTAACTATTTGAACAGTCTGTTTACTATCTCCAATTAGAAGTTATTTTGCTGAATTGGGGTGCATGGGTGGCTCAGTTGGTTAAGCATCTGACTTCAACTCAGGTCATGATCTCACGGCTCATGAGTTCAAGTCTCACATCGAGCTCTGTGCTGACAGCTCAGAGCCTGGAGCCTGCTTCCAATTCTATGTCTCCTGTTCTCTCTGCCCTTCCCCCGTTCACACTGTCTCTCTCTGTCTCTGTCTCTCTCAAAAATAAACAAACATTAAAAAAAATGTAAATGTTTTTTGCTGAATATAAGGGATAGCGTTCTCATAATCAGAGGTGTCTGTCAGCGTGGAGCGATTTAATTTTTTGGTTGTGAGTTCCCCATCAAGGAAGCATTCCCAGAGAGAATTGACCACCTCAGAGAAGCTGCATACTTTCCCTGTCTCCACACTGTTGCTTGGGCCATTCTTCATGCCTGACTCCACTCCTTGTCTCCCTGACCATCTAGATCTTACCCCTTCTTCAAGTTCCTCCTCTGAGAAGCTTCCACCACCCTCCAGCTTTCAATGTTCTCCCCATCCATCTGTGGGCTCCTGCTGTCCTCCCAACTCTTTCCCTTTCCTGGCAGTCCTTCTGTTTCATCCTCACAGCTAGTATGTATGTAGCTCCTCAGGTGAGAGACAAACCAATTCTCCTCCATTCATGAGGCTGAAGGTGAGAGAGGAGATCTGTCCAAAATGCTGCAGGAGGCTGGGTGGAACCAGAAAGAGCCCCAGAGTTCCTGACATCTAATCTTGAGCTGTTTTCTTTCATAAGCCATACCACTGAGCATTCTCAAGATATGTACACACACACACACACACACACACACACACACACACACACACACACATCTGTGCACCTACAGATATGCCTGTCCTGGAACCAACAATCTTTACTGAGCACTCACTACATGCCATGCCCTCCTTCCATGTATTTCACTCTTAACAACAATTTGAAGAAAGTAGAAAAGGTATTATTTTTCCCATTTCCCAGATGATTTAACTGAGTCTGGCAGAAGAGCAGGATGAAAAGAGACAAGCTAGCATTTGCTGGGTGTAAGGCCTTTGTACACAGTGTCTAAATTATTCACCATATAAATACTCAGAGAATACAGGCTCAGAGAGCTGAGATAATTGCCCATGGTCACCTAGCAGACATATAGTAAAGCTGGAATTTAAAGCAGAAATTTATTACTGTATTTTTGTATGTGTTTAAAATTTTACATAATAAGTTTTTGTTGTTGTTGTTGTTTTTGAAGAAGCCATGTCTGGTTTTCCACCACATGGTGCTACCTTCCAAAAACCTGATGACTCAAAAAGAGAAAAAAATCATCTCTCTTCTTCCCTTCCAGTGCACTTAGATGCTCCAAAACCAAGATGCAGGGGGGTTTCTAGAGGTAGGCTTGGGATAGACAGCTTTGCAGAAAGGGTACAAAATGGGGTTCCTTTTCCTCTCATTCAGGGCTTCCCCATCTGGGGACCAGGTGAATAGTGACTCACGTTAATTGGCCTCCCAGAAGGTCATCTACCAGTCCTAACTTCCCAACGGACCCAGTTAGTTGGGATCCATTAACTTCAGAGAGGGGGGTTTCTAAAGTTCATGGAACAGAGAGCTACTGCTTAATGCCTGTATCCAGCCATTCCATGAAAATCCACTGAAAACTGATGCTGGGCCAGGTGCTGTGCCCACAGAATCAGAGCAGTTCTTGCCTTTGGGCAGAACCCAGACTGATGGGACACAAACAGGGATTGAAACAGTGACAAAGCAGTGTGGTGAAGGTGGACAAGGGAATGAGGATGATGATTCCCTTCCCCTCACTACAAGGGAGCCACACACTGTGTAACTGGGGAGAAACCACAGCACCAGCTGAAGGAGAGCAGAGGTGTTGCACTGAGTAAGAAAAAGGAAATAAAGACTGGAGAAGCCTGGGCCTGGGTAATGGAAGGTTGGAGCCCAAGGTGGTCATGGAGACTGTGAGTGTGAGAGTGGGAGCTGGCCTTCCAGTCCAGGGCTCTTTCCGCTCACATCTTAGGTCCCACACCCCAGGCTTTCAGTTCCAACTGACCAGAGAACTAGACTACATGGAGCTGTCACTGCTCTCTTCAGTGGTGAGCTCAGATCCATTTCCCTTATTCCAAAGCTTTCCCAGACCATCCTAGTCTATGTAGACCACTTCCTCCTTAAACTCCTAGAGCACTTATCTGATCACACACTTTGCACATAAATATGTCTCATCTCCAGAATTAGATGTATTACTAAAGGGATGCTCTGTGAATGCCTAGAAAAGGAAATGGTGATGATCTCCAGGCATCAAGATGGGTTCACAGAAACCAAGTCATGCCAGACTAACCTCATTTCCTTTCTTCATCAGGGTTATTTGTTTGCTCAATCAGGTGCAGTCAGGGCAAATGTGGACTTCATCAGACATTTGATGGGGTACCTCAGGACAACCTGAGGACACGATGGAGAATTGTGGGCTGGGTGCCAGAACAGTATACAGGGTTAGTAGTGACTGGTGGTCTAACCAGACCCAAGGGGAATGGAGTGACTAATAGATCACAGGTGACCCGGAAAGAAGTTTCAAGAGGCAGCAAAGAGGCTTGGTCCTGTTTAGTATGTTTATCCTTGACACAAACATCACAGGGATGGTCCATTCATTGAATCTGCAGATAACAGATTAAGGTGGGAAGGGCACCAGATACACCTGGTGGAAGGTTGACATTAAGAGCTGAAACAAATGAGATGAAAAGTAATGGAGATAAATGGGAAATCATGGGTTTTAGAAGAGAGATAAAGTAGAGATGGTTCTGGGAAGAGTGATCAAAATGAGAAAGGGTTGGCCACCTGGCAGGTTCAGTTGGAAGAGCATGTGATTCTTGATCTTGGAGTTGTGACTTCAAGCCTCACGTTGGGTATAGAGATTACTAAAACAACAAACTTAAAAAGATCCTAAGCAGAGCTATGCCACAATGGCTGTGCTACTTACTAGGAAAGGGTTGGGAAGCCACATGAGCACAATGGGTTAAGGAACTGGAGGTTCAGGCTGGAGAAAGACAGCTTAGAAGAATATGTCTGCATCTTCAGGTATTTGAAGGGCTGGCAGTGGAAGGGATTAGATTCCTTCTACATAAGCCAGATGGTAAAATTAAAGACCCATGGAAGCAAATTTTGGTTGGATAATCAAAATTTGTAACCATCATCCAAAGATAGATTCTGAGCAGTCTGAGAACAAATGAGTTCTCTAGCACTGGAAATATTCAAGTACTGAGTGGATGACCATCTGGTAGGTCTAATACTTACACATCACCTTACAGAGGTTTTTTTTTTCCCCAAGACTAACTGTTTAATTTGTGCTTATTCATTCAGACATACTTCTTTTTAAAAGTTTATTTGTTTTGAGAGAGAGAGAGTACAAGCAAGGGAAGGGCAGAGAGAGAGAGAGGGAGAGAGAGGGAATCCCAATCAGGCTCTACACGGACTGTGCAGAGCCCAATGCTGGGCTCAAACTCATGAACCATGAGATCATGACCAGAGCCGAAACCAACAGTCAGATGCTTAACTGACTGAGCCACCCAGGTGCCCCCGGAGATACTTTTTAAGAATGTTTGTATGTATCTGGTAACAAGCTAGGTGCTAGGAATACAAAAGTGAATAAGAAAACACTGGCCAGCTCTTAAAGAGCTCCTAATCCTGCCAGGAGAAGATGGATATGTTTATTTCAATAGTATCTTGTGCCTTGATTACAGGCCTCAGCACAGGAAAGGCTGGCTTCAGCTTAGATTAAACCAAAGAGATCCTGTGGAAATTCAAACACATATTTGGTTACTGAAGACCAGAGCTTAATCAAGCCAAATCACTTGCTTAAACCAACAATTGGCTGTGGGCACAGAAGTGTACACTGTAACACACTTTGTGAATTTTGTGCATGATATTTTGCTCTTTTAAGTCTGAGATTTGGTCTTTGGCTGGGACTTGTTTATGTGCCTACAGATTGTCTTACAAGTGGCTGTGATGTCAGGGTGAAGTGATTTAGCCAGCAGGGCTACCCAACTCTCCATTTCTAACCCACCCTATGGGGACTGCTTCAGCACAGACATAAACATGCTCCTGCCGTTACCTTATTGCACTCGTCACATGGGGAGGCTAGAAGGCTTGATTCAGGGATATGATTGGATTTTAAATCCCAGTCTCACAGGATTTTAATTACTGGTCTGGGGCAGCAGGGATAGGCGCTGGCTGTCTTTGGATGGAGGAGGTCGATACACCACTCCACAACATATTGAGCCACAATGCCTGCAGACTCTATTGCTCTATTTAATCATCTTTTGCAAAATTTACAGTGGAACAGGAGGGATCAATACAGAATTTATCACATTCTCTTGTAAATATGAGCCAGGAAAGAGTTCCAGGCAGTTTGTTACTGAGTGGGAGGTAACATGTCTGTGTACAGCTGGGCTTTAGGAGAGGAGACAAAATCCATACTTCTTGGCATAAGCTATAGATGCTCAGCCAGTTCCTCTGAAGCTTGGAAGCAAGTTCAATGGGAAGAACGCTGACTGATTCATTCATTCATTCGATCAACCAACCAATATTCCAGAGCACCTATTTTTTTTTTTAATGTTTTTTTTTTTTATTTCTAGGAAAGAGAGAGAGAGAGAGAGACAGCGTGAGCAGGGGAGGGTCAGAGAGAGAGGGAGTCACAGACTGAAACAGTCAGAAACAGGCTCCAGGCTCTGAGCTGGCAGTCAGCACAGAGCCCGACGCAGGGCTCGAACCCACGAACCGCGAGATCATGACCTAAGTGAAAGTCGGACGCTTAACCGACTAAGCCACCCAGGCGCCCCTCCAGAGCACCTATTTTATACCAGATTCTATAGAGGGTGTGGGGATACAGACTGGTAATCCCACTCCTGGAGATCATAAACAGAAGTATGCCACAATGGCTGTGCTACTTACTAGCGACTGGCGTAACAAGGAAGTTACTTAAGAGTGCCTTTGTTTATACATATGGAAAATGTAGGTAACAAGAGTATCAAATTCAGAGTTATTTTAGGTATTAAAAGAGATAAAAGCCTTAGTACAGAGCTTGATACACAGTAAAACTCAATAAATGATAGCTATTGTTATTTTTACTACAATTACCATAATTAGACATTCCTTCCTACAATGCATCTCACCAATAGTCTATTACAGAGATGGATTAGTGAACAGGGAGCCAGCCACCCTATCTCTTTAGTAGATAGAGGGAGACTGGGATGGCCTTCCACAGGTTAGACACCTGACCAGGGCTACTGGCAGCAGAATCAGTGGAGGAGTGGATAGAGGGTGTATGAGGAAGAGACACATGTTGAAACTCTGTCTTTTGAAGCTTCCACTGTAATCTTTGAAACAACAAAATAGCCTCTGAAAACTGCTACAGGGGAACAGTGAGAAGTGTCACACTGTATGTGGGCAAGCCAAGGAAAGTTACAGAGAAGAGACATTAAGGAGTTGGCTCCTGAAGACTAAGTAGGAGTCTGACAGGTGGAAAAGCAGGGAAAGGACATCCCGGACAGAGAAAAGTGAATGAGGAAAGGTTTAGAGGCAGGAAGGCTCTATCCTAGGCACTTGAGTGGGCCTATGGCAGCAACAGTTCCTGTCTCTCTGGACCTACCTGGCTGCAAGGATCCCCCTGGCAGGCCCACCAAGCTCTGGTCCCGGTCTTGAAGCTAACCATTATCCCCAGCCCCTCTTGGAGATAGGGCAGCAGAAGATTCATGGTGCGCTGCAGGAACATTAGCATGAGGGTTAAATGTCTGGGCTTATCTTATAGGCACTGGGAACTGCTGAAGGTCTTCAAACAGGGAAGTGCCAGGGTTTTGCAGGGTAAAGGCTGGTTTGAAGGGGAACCTGGAGAAAGGGAGACCAACAAGAAGACTGTTACAACAGGCCAGGTGAGAGTGATGAAATCTGAACTAGGGCAGCGAAGACTGAAGAGAGAAGATGGGCTAGAGAGAAAATTTTAAGACAAGCTTGATGGAAAGTGAGAGTGAAATCATCAGACTTACTTATAATACTTTGTTTGGTGACCAGCAGATGATGCTGCCAGTCACAAAACAGGGAATATGGGAAGGGTCTGAGGAGGGCTGGGTTTGGATACTCTGAATATGAGATGTCTACTGAATATTAAGCCATCAGCAGAACTACTGGAGACATCAAATTGCCTGGCTTGTTCTAAGGCAAATATTAGGACAGTCTGGTTAGAAAAGAGGGGGTACAGGGCCGCCTGGGTGGTTCAGTCAGTTAAGCTCTTGATTTTGGCTCAGGTCATAATCTCAAAGTCATGGGATCAAGCCCCATGGCACAGAGTCTGCTTGGGATTCTCTCTCCCTCTCCCTCTTCCCCCCCCACCCCCAATAAATAAATATAAACTTAGTAAAAGAAAAGAGGTGGTACAAAAGCATAGAAATAAATGTTCAAACATAATTCATACACAGAGTTAGGTGGGAAAAAGGGCGAAAGGAAAAACTCCTGCCAAGGACTTCTGCTCAATTCAACCTAAGGTAGAAGTTTTCTAGATGAGAGATGTTCTGCTACTGCATGTGGCACAGGCAATGGAAGTGTGGAGATCCTCAGCTCATTTTCATTTTGGGCAAGTTTCCTGAAAGGAGGCCAGTCCTACTTCCTTCTTTCCCCATAATCCAGCACGGACTAACTCTCAGAGGTGGCAGCAAGCTCTGTGCCCAGAAAGCAGCTGGGAGCAACTGTCATGGGAGGGAATGATGTGGATAAAGCAGAGTTCAAAGTGGACATAATAAGAGCCTGGGTCCCTGGGCTTCTGCATTCTCCCCACCCCCTCCCACAAAAGACAGCTGAGACCAAGGCAGCCGAGCCTGGGGTCTGGGCTGAATTTAGCAGTCTTAATTATCCTGCTGACGTCTGGGACACAGCCACAGTCTCTGCAGAAGGCCGCAGCTTTTGTTCATGCACTAAAGACACATCATCTTCAAACATGCTAATCTCATGTCTGCTTCTAACAACGTTGAAGGGAGGCTGAGGAGAGGGCACACAATGCCCACACATCTGGCTAATTCAGTTATGAGGCCAATCAATCTTGATGGGTTGTCTATAAAACATCAACCACCCCAAAGGACTGACCTGACCAGATGTTTAAGCTTCTGTTGACCAATCCCAGCCTAATGTCCACAGCAGACAAGAGAGGTTATCAAGAGATGGCTTATGCTTCCACTCACATGCCTATTCCCAAAGCTGAGTAAAGCTTTCTGCTTGGATGAGAGGTAAGAGTCCATCAAGTGGTGGTGAATCCAGGCTTACTGAAATGAAGTACAGTGGACCCTTGAACAACACAGGTTTGAACTGTGTGGGTCCACTTACATGTGGGTTTATTTTTGATAAATACAGTATTATAAATGTATTTTCTCCTTCTTATGATTAAAAAATTTTACTTTTATTTTAGAAAGAGAGTATGAGCAGGGAAGAGGGGCAGACAGGGAGAGAAAGAGAATCCTTTTTTTTTTTTTTTTTAAGTTTATTTATTTATTTTGAGAGGGAGAGGGAGGGGCAGAGAGAAGAAGAGAGAGAATCTCAAGCAGGCTCCGGACCATCAGCACACAGCCCAGTGCAGGGTTCAAACTCACAAACTGTGAGATCATGACCTGAACCTAGATAAAGAGTCAGACGCTTAACCAATTTTACCACCCAGGTGTCCTAAGAGAGAGAGAATCCCAAGCAGACTCCATGCTCAGTGCAGAGTCCGTAACGGGGCTTGATCCCACATTCCCAGGATAGTGACCTGAGTTAAAATCAAGAGTTGTATGCTCAACCAACTGAGCCACCCAGGCACCACACTTCCTTCTGATTTTTTAAACATATTTTCTCTAGTTCAGATTGTTGCAAGAATACATTATATTATATAACACCTATAACATACAAAATGTATGTTAATCAATTTTATGTCATGGGTAAGACTTTTCTGATCAACAGCAGGTTATTAGTAATTAAGTTTTGGAGGAGTCAAAAGCTGTATGTAGATTTTCGCCTGCATAGCACACCTAACCAACAAGTTGTTCAAGGGTCAACTGTATACTCAAATATACAGACTTTCACTTTTACCTTCAGGAAGGCAGGAGGCCTTCTTTACAGGTGACTTTGAGAACACTTGGCAAAAACAGAAACCAATGAAATAATTTTGCTAATTGCACTTCCTGGTAGGGAGAGACTTCAAGAGTGCAGAGGTGAGTATCTTTATGATATTAAATGCTACAGGCTCCAGTCTTGAGTATGGGAGCCATTCATCCACTGATGTCTGCTTTTCAACCCCACATCAAGGCTGAATTACTCATCTCCCTCATAAAATTGTGGCTTTTTTTTTTTTTTTTTTTTTTTAAACCAGAAGCCACTGCTAACAGGGACTCTCTCAGTTTATGCTCCTTCCTTTATGGCCAAAGCCAGTCAACCAAAATATGACCAGGCAACAGTCACCAATAATAAAAGTGGAATGGCAGTAGGGGATTAGGAGGGAAGAGCACCGGGGCTTGCTGTCTACACCAAGAGGGCCATTTCTGACCCAGAGCTTCTTGCTGGTGCTAATGATTCCATTTCCTCCAAGAGGGCTTTTCTCTACCTAATTCTGAGGACTTCACCAAGTTTGTCTCAGTTGAGGATGCACTACAAACCAGATGGATGGACTTGGGAAAAAGAAACCTCCAACTTTTCAGAAAGTGGTGAGAGAGAAGCACAAATTTAAAACAAGGTCAGACAACAAGAGATGTTGGCGAGGATGCAGAGAAAGTGGAACCCTTTTGCACTGCTGGTGGGAATGCAAACTAGTGCAGCCACTCTGGAAAACAGTACAGAGGTTCCTCAAAAACTTAAAAATAGAACTACCCTATGATCCAGTGATTGCACTTCTAGGTATTTATTCAAAGGATACAGAAGTGCAGTTTCGAAGGGACACATGCACCCCAATGTTTATAGCGGCACTATCAACAACAGCCAAAGTATGGAAAGAGCTCAAATGTCCATTGATTGATTAATGGATAAAGAAGATGTAGTATATATGATATATACACAATGGAATATTACTTGGCGATTCCATTCAAGAAAACAAAATCTTGCCATTTGCAACATGTGGTTGGAACTAGACTGTATTATGCTAAATGAAATAAGTCAGTCAGAGAAAGACAAATATATGATTTCACTCATATGTGTAATTTAAGATACAAACCAGATGAACATAAGGGAAGGGAAGCAAAAATAATATAAAAACAGAGAGGGAGATAAACCATAAGAGACTCTTAAATACAGAGAACAAACTGAGGGTTGCTGGAGGGGTGTTAGGTGAAAAGATGGGCTAAATGGGCAATGGGCATTAAGGAGGGCACTGGCTGAGATAAGCACTGTGTGTTATATGTAAGTGATGAATCACTAAATTCTATTCCTGAAATCATTATTAGACCATATGTTAACTAACTTGGAATTAAATTTAAAAAAAAATATATGGGGCACCTGGGTGGCTCAGTCGGTTAAGTGACTGACTTCAGCTCAGGTCATGATCTTACAGTTTGTGAATTTGAGCTCTGGATCTGGCTCTGTGCTAACACGTCGGAGCCTGGAGCCTGCTTCAGATTCTGTGTCTCCCTCTCTCTCTGTCCCTCCCCCACTCACATTCTGTCTCTCTCTCTAAAACATAAACATTAAAAAAATAAAATAAAATGAGGCCTTTGTTGTGATAGTCTGTCACTAGAACAGTAGCTGGCATATAGTAGGAGCTTAATAAACATATTCTGACTGAATACTTATGCTCCAGTTATGATGCAGTTGGGTTACATTCCTTTAACTTCTATTTGTCAGGAGAGGCCTCCTATAGTCCAGTCCCTGGTAATAGTGCTAGACAAAATCACGAGATCAAGAGAGTCTTCTCTCAGCCTGAATGGGCGGGGATAAAGCGCTACTGGGGTATTGGAAGGTAGAGGTGTGGACCTCATTACCATACTCAACAACTTCTTCTTCATGGCTACATTAATCAATATTGCTGACCAATCCTGTCTCCTTTAGATTATTTTCCACCTTGATTTCCATGATATATAATACCTATGACTTTATCTCCTTTGCAGGTTCCTGTTCATTCTTTTGTCCCAAGTTACGGTGACACCCAAAGCTAAGTCCTCAGCTCATAATCCTTTCTCTTTTAAGAAGCACTCTCCTTTAAAAAACAGTTCTAACTAGCACAGTTTAAACTACCCCAGTGGTTTACAATCCTGACTGTATAGCAGAATTATATGGGAAGTGTTAAAACCATACCAATCCAAGGTTGGAGAAAATATCTGCAGTATATATCACAGATAAAAGGTTAACATCCTTAACATACAAAGAAATTTTAAAAATAAAGAGAAAAATAAAGACCAAAAGTCCTATAGAAAAAAAAACATGAATAGACAATTCACAAAAGGAGATACAAAAAGTCTCTTAAACACATGAAATGTTGCTTAGTTTCACTCATAACAAGAGAATCAAACTAAAACTATGCTGAGATACTATATTTCACCTATCAGATTGGCAAAAATCTAAAAGCTTGACAATACACTCTGTTGGAGATGTTGTGAGAAAAACAGGCACTTTTTTGTCTTTTTTAAAAAGTTTATTTATTTTTGAGAGTGAGAGTGCACATGTGCAAGCAGGAAATGGGTAGAGAGAGAGAGAGAGAGAGAGAGAGAGAAACACTCACAAACAGGCTCCATGCTGTCAGTGCGGAGCCTAACACGAGGCTGGATCCCATGAACCATGAGATCATGGCCTGAGCCAAAATCAAAAGTCCAGTTGGACGCTCAACCCCTGAGCCACACAAGCACTTTCATACATTGCTAGTGGGAATGCAATGGAGGAGAAACTCACAATATCTAACTAGAGGACATATGTATTTACCCTTTAACCCAGCAATACCACTTCTAGGACTTTAAAGACACACCTCCAACAATCTCCAACCTGTGAGAGGTTATTCACTGCAGCATTATATGTAACTAAAAAATACCAGACACCTGAATGTCTGAGCATAGGGGATATAGTGCATATACACAATGGATAGTATGTAGGTGTTAAAAAAATGAGGAAGATCTCTGTGAACTGATAGCAGTTACCAGGAAATAAAGTTAGGTAAAAAGAAAAAAAAAAAGCAAACTGCAGAAGAGCATATATAGTGTACTACCTTTTGTGTAGGAAAAAAGGAAATTAAAAAATACATATGCTGTATTTGCTTATACAAAGAAACATGGGGCTAGGGCTCACTTAGGGGAGTGGGAAAAGGTTGAAAAGGATACAGGAGAGTTTTAGTTCTCTGAGTATATCTTTCTGGATAGTTTTTAGACAAAAGTGAATCTTCTACATATTCAAACACCAAAATTAAAACAAAAACAGGTAGGGGAGTAAAACCCTAAAACTGAAAATGAACTGAAAGGGTGTGGGGGGGGAGGGGGGAGATGGGCATGGAGGAGGACACTTGTGGGGATGAGTACTGGGTGTTATTTGGAAACCAACTTGACAAAACTATTTGTAAAAATAAAGAAAGAAAGAAAGAAAAAAGAAAAAAAAGAGAGAAAAAAAAAAAAGAAAATGAACTGAAAAATCAACCCAACTGTATTTCAAATGAATAACACACACACTGAAGGGGAAAAAAATCCCACCCAAGTAACTTATCAACTTAGTATCTAACTATATAGTCTTAGCCTTGGATGGAGTATGCATGAGAACTGCAAACAAATCCTAACTGGAACTCTGTTTAGTAGGCTTTTTTTTTTTTTAATGTTTATTTATTTTTGAGAGAGAGAGAGAGAGAGAGAGAGAGAGGAAGGGGCAGAGAGCAAGGGAGACACAGAAACTGAAGTGGGCTCCAGGCTCTGAGCTGTCAGCACAAAGCCTGACACAGGGCTCAAACCAACGAACTGCAAGATCATGACCTGAGCCGAAGTCTGGCGCTTAGCCAACTGAGCCACCCAGGCGCCCCAATAGAAGGCATGTTTTCTATAGTGGTATAGGTGAGGCAAGGCTGAGGCCTTCTTAGACGTATTATAGGAGTAAACAAATGAGTGAATATATAATTGCTATTTGGAACCAACATTCTCACTATAGAACAAGTGGCATACAAATAAGAAATGTGTGTTGGGTGCCTGGGTGGCTCAGTCAGTTAAGTGGCCGACTTGGGCTCGGGTCATGATCTCATGGTTTGTGAGTTTGAGCCCTGCATCAGGCTCTGTGCTGACAGCTCAGAGCCTGGAGCCTGCTTCGGATTCTGAGTCTCCCTCTCTCTCTGCTCCTCTCCCATTCGTGCTCTATCTCTGTCTCTCTCTCAAAAAAAAAAAAACAAGGAAGAACCCTGTAATGATGGACTGGAATGGGAAGTTGCAGTGTTCAAGATTTCGAAAATATATATGTGCTTATTCCCATGTGTGTATATATATATATATGCATGTATGTGTATCTTGTGATGGATCTGTATGCACATGTGTACATAACCATATATTTCATGGTTCTATAAACAGAAGGGGTGATGAGCAAACCTGGTACCTAGGTTTTAGTCTCTAATACAATTGCTCACTAAAAAGTCTTAGGGCTCCTCAGAGAAACGGCTGATTCCAGGGGCACCAAGGTGGATACAAGACTGAAACACCTTGCTATGCCAGGAAATATGGAAATGCTTAAAAAAAAAAAAAAAAAAGACTAACATGCCACAATGGCAAAATCTGAGACAATTTTAGCATCAACATAACTAAGAATAGTAATAAGTTGCAGAATAATTAAAGCAATAGTGTCCATGAGCACATTTTGACAACAGATAAATGAGGGAGAAAGGGTTCTTGCTTTTGCTTACCACAAGATGCCAGGTCCTAAGTGGTCCACGTGGAGTGATACTGGAGTTGGGAAAGATGTAAAATATTCATTTTGAAACCACTTACAAAGATTGGTTCAGAAAACAACTATCAATGGAATCAGCTGACTCTGAGAAGGGAAGAGTATCCCGGGTTATCCAGTGGGCCCAATGTAATCACAAGGGTCCTTACAAGTGAAAGGAGGCAGAAGACTCAATGTCAGAGTGAACAAAGAGAAAGACCAACTGACCACTGCTGGCTTCATGACACAAGGGGGCTATGAGACAAGGAATGCGGGCTGCCATTAGAAGCTGGGAAAGGCAGGCATCAGATTCTCTCTGAGTCTCCAGAAAGGAATGTACTACTGTCACCTTGCTTTTAGTCCAGTGAGACCCATTCCAGACTCATCTCCAGAACTTTAAGAAATAAACTTGCATTGTTTAAGCCACTAAGTTTCTGATAATCTGTTTACAGCAGCAATAGGAAGGATACATAAGAAAAGTTACAGTGGTTGCCTCTGAGGAGAAGGAACAGGGATACGGAAGGGAGACTTCCTTTCCCCTATATATCTTCTGGTACTGCTTGACATTTTTACCATGTACAACTTTTAAAGTAAAAATCACTGTAGTCACTAAATAAACAACAGTCACTTCAGGAACTCTGTATGGATTTCAAAGTGGAGAACAAGTCCTTTGGCTCATCCCCAAGGCCCTCCACACTCAAGTCTCCCTACCCATAATCTAGCAGGTGGCCAGTTTCTTCCAGGTCTCTAACGTGCAAACTTCATTTCTGTTACTGACTCACCTGAAAAGCTTTCCTCCTTCCCTCTATTTGTTTGAATTCTATCTGTCCTTCAGGAACTGCCTCCAGTCCCTTTCCTCCAGGAAGCTTCTACAATGCCAACACTGATCTTCCCCTCCTCACTCATTACAATTATTCATTCTGCCTTTTGCTTAGGTTTAATTCAGAGTCCTGCACTGTCCTGAGTGTGCTAGTGTATGAGCCTTTTTACCGAACTAGCACTCTACAGGGTGCAGTCTGAAGAAAGGGGCTGTATCTTTTTCTTTTTATTTCCTGTAATGCCTAGTGCCCCTTTATAAATACACTTATTCAACAAATTTTACCAAGTACCTATCAGGTGCTAACGATACTGCAAGGTGTGGGGAATATAAGCACTGCAGATCTAAACCCTACCTTCAGGGAGTGCATTATATAACAGAGGACAGATCTATTGATCAAACAGCTGTATGACTACATGTTGTGGTAAGTTTAAGAAAGAAATTACACAGGATGCTTTAAGAGCACATATGGGAGGAATCTAGAAAGGCAATACTGGTGGTCAGCTGCAGGAAAATAGTTGCTGAATTAAGTATGAACACATAGATTTGCAATTAGATAAATTAGAGGGCAACTATTTATTGAGAATCACAAAATATGAAAATAGAAGGGAGCTTTGAGATTGCAGTCCAATTATCTAGTTTTACAGATGGGGAAAATGAGATGAGCCTCAGTGAGGGGGAGGGACTCCTCAAGGTTGCACAGCAAGATTAAGTTAGTGCCAGGTCGCCTGACCCCCACCCAGCACTTCCAACAACACAGCATTCATTACTTCAAAGGGAGTCTTTGAAGGATTCCTCAAGTGGCAAACTCCTTCTTCCACTATATTTAAAAGGACTCATTTCCAAAATGATGTTCAGGAAGGAGTCTCTGGTTATAGACCTACAGAGAGCATCTCTGCTGTGCCCTTTCTGGGACACTGCCAGGCCTCTGTATAGAGGAAGAAAGGGTATAAATGCTAGAAGCAAAACTCCTCTGGGGAAAGGAAACTTGGTTCTGAGCAAATCCCCAGTCTGACTCTAGGTTGGGAACTTTGCTGCTACTCTGCAGACTCTGACATTCAGACTGACATCCCTTCTTAAAACTGCAGTGCTGCCCTTACTCTGTGCATTCTGTCCGTGACACAAGGGGCAAGAATAGGCCAGCAAAGGGCAGATGGCCTTGCCTTGGGAAATCTGAATTCTACTCAACTCTGTTTCCAGGCCCAGTGCAGGTGGTGACGCACACTGGACACAGAACAGACCTGGCCTAGCTGATGCTGACCTTTCGCTCACCCAGGGGAGCCTTGGCCTCCAGCTGCCACTGTTGGCGGTGATGAGGTCATGCCGGATACCAGCCAGGCTCATCTGAGGACTGCTTGGAGCCGATTAGAGCCTTGATGAAATGCGCGTGCCTGGATGGCAGGTGGCTCTGGAGAGCTTGGGCTCTGGTGACCAGGCACTCATCTCTAACTCAACCATGCAGTGACTCCTCCACACCCACAGGATCTGGGATAGAGAAATATCTTTCCTTGGGGGTGAGCAAGGACAGTTCTTCATTCTGCCCTGGGTCAAAGGCTGAGTAGGCCAAGGCCAGAGGATAGGACTCAGAGTCACTGAAGGCCACCTTTAGCTCTGACCTACCACATGGATTCCAATTACAACACCACAGAACTCCATTCCTCCAGTCCCTTCATGGAGTGCTGAGTCCTGTTGGATGACAAGTGCCTGTTGTTCTCCACGGGACTTTCTCATGTTAAGTACTAAGCTGACATCTACACTTCAAGTCTCAATCCATTTGCTCAGGGAAGATTTCAGACCAGATTAGGTGCCCATTACACTCTCACAGTACCCTCTACTCTTCCCTAATCATACTTATCTCAGTGGCAATTAGCTAATAATTTTGTAATTATTTACCTAATGTCTATATTCTGCCAGAGTTTAAGCTTCACAAGGATGGGGAATGCCATAAATAGTTGTTAAAGTAATAAAAGGAAATCAACAAAAAGTTTTATAGCAAAAAGAGAAAGTTTTATAGGTTAAGTTTTAAACAGTATTCTTTAAAAAGAAACTTTTATATAAAACAGAGGTGCTTCTCAAGACCACTACCTTGGCTTTGGGGCCAAGAAGGTCCTCCTGGCTTTCTGACCTGCAACCAGTTACTCACACAAGCCAATATTTCCTGGTTTTGAGTGGCATGAAGGGTTTTCCTTCTTTCTTTCATGTATAACAACTCCATTGAGATATAATTTACATATCATAAAGCTCACCCATTTAAATATACAATTTAATATGTTTTAAGCATATTTACAGAGTTGTACAACCATCACCATAATCCAATTTTAGAATATTTCATCATCCCTGAAAGAAACCTCGTACCCATTAGCAGTTACTCCCCATTCTCCCCACAGAGAAGTACTGGCATGGAGGGATTTTAGCTCTGTAGCCAAACAATATGTGGAAATCTTGAGTGTCCAATTATCTGACATGATCTCTTCATCATACAGATGGGAAAAGTGATGCCAGAGATGGACTGTGATCTGCCAAAAGTCCTACAGAGGTGAGATGGTAGCAGAGCTGGGTGCCCACATCCTAATGGCAATGCTGTGAGTTCTCTGCTACACAGTATGGCTGTGTCTCCCCAGTGGTCTATCCCACTGGACTTCAAGCTACATGAAGGCAGAAGCTATATTCTGCCCATCTGTCTTCCCTTGTTGCCTAGGAGTACCATCAGTGCAGTGATGCCTCAAGTGTGGTCCATATACTGGTGCCAGTCCGTGAGCCTTGATACCAGTCCTCAATGAGATAAGTACAGTGAGAGTCTGGAAACTTTTAGAGCAACTTAGAGTAATTTTGTATCTGTCAAACCTAATGGCACATTTGAGCCTCTATTTTGTATGCCTTTTAAAATATAATTTTACTGGTAATTTATTTTTATTGTATTTTACAAAACTACAGGTTATTGGTTCATGACAGACTGCAAATTCAACAACAACAAAGAGAGACAGGTCTTTCACAGATGGTTTGACAAGTACTACCTTAAAGCAACCCATTCTCTACTCTCCCTGCCTCCCCTTTTCCGTTTCCTTGAATCTCTTGCACTGGCTCCTCCTCTCATGGTCACATAGAAAATGCAGGTTCTCTCAGATGTGTCCATGGGTCTTTTTAGCTCTCTAACTTCCCATGGGAAGTTAGCTGACTCACAGACTCAGCCAGCTTCCACCACCCCTGAGAGACTGTCAACTCTGAAACTGTCATGCCCAACTTAAAGTCTTTTTTCTCTTCAGAAACAGACTGATTTATCCCACTGCCTGCTGCACATCTCTACAACAGTGTCTCACTGGTTCGCTGGCTGGTCAACAGCTATTTATTAATCGTCTACCATATGTCAGCTGTGAGTTTTTTTTCCTAGGAGCTGTGAATATAGCAGTAAAATAAAGAGACAAGGTCTCTATGATCATAAGGCTTACATTTTAGTGGGGGAGGAAATGATGATAACCAATAAATGTGATCATTTGAAGATAAAATGAGAAAGAAGATAAAAGTGGGGTAATATGATAGAAAGTGACTGGGGGAGCTATTTTACTAGGGTGCTCAGGGAAGGGTTCTCTGAGAAAGGGGCCGTTGAGACCAAGGGGGAAATGATCCCATCCCTGGGAGAGGCAGGTACAGAAGCCCTGCCATGGGAAGGAGTTATGTGTGCCTGAAGGACAAGAGAAGGCCAGTGTCTCTAGAGAACATGGGAAGAGTGGCTAGGGATAAGGTCACACAGACAGGCAGAGTCTGGGCTCTGTGGGGCCTTACAGGCTCTGGTAAGGAGTTTGGATTTCATTTTGGTGTCAGTGGCATACCAATGGTAGGTTTTAGGTAGGACAATGATAGCATTTATATTCAAAAAAGATTCTCTAGCTGTTACTTGGAAGATGGATTTGGGGAGACAAGAATGGAAATGGTGGAACTAGCCAACCTGTGGTGCTCACTGCCCTGCACTGGGACTAGAAGTGAGGCAGTGGAACGGGGAAAACAGGAATGGTTCAAAATGTGCTTGACTGGCACAGCTGACAGGACTTACTGAAGGACCTGACAGGGAAAGTAAGGGAAAAAGTGAATTCAAGGATGACATCAGGATTTGGGGCCTGAAAACTAATATAGATTATGGTATCATTAATTGAGATGGGAAGACCTGACAGATGCCAATTTTGGGAGAAAAACATGTATATTTTGTTGAGGACAACACTGAGACAAAGGAAAAAACAGGAGCTAGGGCTGGGGGAGTGGATTATGTGGATAGGGACGTAATTAGAACTTTTACCATGAAGAGATGTAGAGAAATGAGGTGGCACCTGGAGGGAGATCCTGGGAAATTTTTAGTTTGCTTTAAGATGGGTGATATGAGGGCATTTTTTTTTTTTTTGCTGACTGGAATCAGCCAGCAGAAACAGGAACATGAATAATACACGGATAATACGGAGAGATAAGGAATACCCGGAGGAGCAAAGTCCTTGAGAAGCAAGAGGAAACAGGAGCCTGAGCCCAAATGCAGGGCTGGTCTTAAGAACTGCAGAGGAAGGAAGGCAGCATTCAAGTAGAGATGTTGGTAGGCTAGTGGAAGCGGTAGAAAGATGAGGTAGTTCCCTTCTGACTTTATTTATTTTTAATATATATATTTTTTATTTATATCTAGAAGAGAGAGAGAGAGACAGCGTGAGCAGGGTAGGGTCAGAGAGAGAGGGAGACACAGACTCTGAAACAGCCTCCAGGATGTGAGCTGGCAGTCAGCACAGAGCCCGACGCGGGGCTCGAACCCACAAACCGCGAGATCATGACCTAAGCGAAAGTCGGACGCTTAACCGAGTAAGCCACGCAGGCGCCCCGTCCCTTCTGACTTTAGAAGTAGGAGGTGGGATCATTTGCTTGGGAACTAGAGGAGAGCACTGAGGAGAAAGAAGGCATAAAACAGGTGTCCTGGTCCAGAATAAGATGGTGGTTTTACTCACAAGTACAGTCAGGCAGCTGGCAGTGCTGAGTGTCTGGGATTTATGGTTGTAAATGTGAAGTAAGTCCAGTTAGCATGGTTGTGTGATTTTTTTTTTCTCCAGCAGTATTCAAGTCTTCATATTCAGACATGAAGTGAGGAGAAATTGGGTTTAACTACGGTTACTGTTTCATGAGATGAGTGCAAAGAAGGGAGAAAGCAGCAAGGGAATCATTAGAACACTGGACCACAAAATCTAAAAGTGAGGGGGAAGCGGGGAGGGAAGAAGTAAATATTCAAAATAGCACTGGTCATTCCCCTGTACCTCCAGCCCTGTATTTTTTTTTTTTTATCTTCTTTTTTAATGTTTATTTATTTTTGAGAGAGAGACAGAGAACATAAGTGGGGAAAAGGCAGAGAGAGAGGTAGACACAGAATCTGTGTCAGCACAGAGCCTGATGCGGGGCTGTGACTTGGGAATGGTGAGATTAGGATCTAGGCCAAAGTCAAACACTTAACGGACTGAGCCACCCAGGTGCCCTTCCAGTCCTGTATTTCTCATCTTAGTGCAGGTACATGCCATCTGCTCAGCCAACCAACCTAGAACCTGGACCTAATCTTAACTCCTCCTTCTCTCTCATGGTCTGATCCTACTCCTCACTCTTTCTGGGATCAGTCTTCTCTCTCTTCAACTGCCTTAGCTTAGGTCTCACCTATAAAATTTCAGTAGCTTTTAAATGAAGTATTTTCCCTTTTGCCAGTCATGCCCTCTTCTCATCCATTTTCTTTAACCTTTCTCTCAAGTATAACATATATACAGAAAAGTTTAAAAAGTACATAAAGGTATATAGCTCAAAGAATTCTCATCAAGGTGGATACACCTGCACAACCAGCATCTAGATAAAGAAATAGAACATTATGTATCCCAGAAGACCCCTGGTGCCCAGTCATTACTTGCCCACTTGTGAGTAACCATTATCTTGACTTCTGACACCATCGACTAGTTTTGTCCATTTTGAACTCTGTATATAAATGCAGTCATATAATAAGAGCTCTTTCATGTCTGGCTTGTGTCCAGAATGCTAGGTTTGTGAGATTCACTCATGTTGTCATACAGAGAAAGAGACTGTTCATTTGTTCGTTCATTTGTTCATTCATTCGATTATTCTACTATGTGAACATTCCATAATTTATTTAATTTGAATTTATCCATTCAATTACTGATAAACATTTTTGAAACTCCTAAATGATTTTTCACATTAACATAAATCTAATCCCTCCTTCCCCTAAATTTTAATGCTTTCCCACTGGAGGATAAAGTCCAATTTCTTTAGCAGATCTTGGTATAGGCCTCCCTTATCGGCATCTGCTATCCATTCTTGCCTTCTGAGCCTTCTATCCATACCCTATAAACTCAGCTCTTCTGAACTACCCAAAATGTCCTGAATACAGCATAGTGCTTCACACTGCATGCATCTGGATGTGCTGTTCCGTCTGCCTTTCTCCCTCATCCACCTGGTAAACCTGTATTCATCCTGTAAGACTTAGTGCAGACACCATCCCCTACACCATGCTTTCCCTGCCCTCCCCAGAGACAGAAAAGGTCTTTTCTTGGTGATCCCTCAGTACTTCCTATATATCTACATTAATATACCCGATGGCAATTCTTTGTTAACATGTCTGATTTCCTCTTTGAACTATGAGTTCCTTAAGGGCAAGGACCATGTCTGGATCGTCTTTATTTCCCAGGTGCCTAGGGTAGGGCCTATGACAGGAGAGGTACTCAGTAAGTGTTTGAAAAATGAATGAAAAGACTTGCCTAGGGGTTACATAGGATGCTGGAGCTGGAAGGGGTCCATGGGATCAGCCACTCCAACTTCTCTGTTTTACTGAGGAGAAGAAGAGAAGATTTGCCTAAAGGAGAAAGGATGGGCTGGTGGCAGAGCCCAAATACCTGATCTTTAGCCCAGTGCTCACTCCCCTTCTCTGCCTTGCTGGCAAGAATCAGAGGATGAAGTTTCCAGAGGACAGCATGAGGCAAAGCCGACTCCCTCAGCATCTGGCAGTAGAGCCAGATGAACAGTGAAGTGGAATAAGAAATGGAACTAAGTTTCCAGCCCCCAAAACAAACTACTAGGCTGTTAAGGGGAAGGTATCAGCACTGGAAAGGCTCTTTGCCTTAGGTAGAGACGGTGGGGAATTTGACTCATTTGATGATGGATGCTTAGACTGAGCTGGGTGCTTGGGAGAGAAGGGCAAGGAAGAGCCATGAAAGTAGGTAGAAGAGGCTAAGGGAAGCCCCAGGGAAAGTGCTATTCTGTTTCATAAAGGCCAAGTGTTTCTGAGGGGATGAGCACTGAAAAGGCAGTGGTACTGTGACTACAAAGATAGCTGGAAAGAGGTTGCTCATATGTGAAGCTCTAAAAACCCAGATACATTCTGACACTAAGAACGAGTGGGCCAGGAAGCAAGAGTACCACATCTCCAAACAAAATCTACAGTGGCTTTAGAGATTTATCAGTGCATCCAGACATGTACTAATCTATGTGCAGAGCACTGTGGCAAAGGAGGGAGGGGCGAATAAGACACAGTCCTTACCTTCAATCTACCTCAATCTAGTAATGGGGACTGGAGCCAAATCCCAAGGAGCAAGGAAGAGTTCATAAGGGAGGTGGCATTAAAGATGGGGACTGACTGGCAGAAGACCTGCATGAGTAAAGGCACCAAGGTGGGAACACTGAAGCGACGCTATTGTATAGCCTGATATGAGGGTAGCAGTGGGAAAAAAAGTTAGGTGAGGTTCAGGACTAGAACAACTCTAAAATCAGGTTAAAAAGTTATGATGGGTAGGATTCTTTTTTTATTTTGTATTTATTCTTTAACAAGTAAGCACTGAGTGCTTTTGAAGTAATACTAGATATCATCTATAAAGTGCCTGCTCTGTAGAACCTACACATGACCTAACTCTGACAAAACTACAGACAGTAGGTGGCATACTCCCATTTCCAGATGAGGAAAGACAACCTCAGAGCAGTCAGGAGCTTGTCCAGGGGCACACGCTATTTGGTGGCAGGGCTGGCAGTGAGATCCTGACTCCATAGTTCATGTTCTTTCCTTGCAGCTTTCTTCAACTGGGTTTCTCCTCTGAACCATACACTGGAAATTATCTGAGTAATGATTTTCTCAATTTGCCTATGAATGGTGGTAGATAACTTGTACCATATTAGCTGCCTGGGAGAGGAGTTATTCCTTGTGCACTGTGGATGCCTTAGAGCATTAGGGCTCAATTCTTGGGAGGAACCCTAGTTGAGAAAGGCTGCCATGACTGGAGGTATGTCTTAGGAAGATACATTTGGCCGTAGGATCACATCCCTCCAAGGAAACGGCTGCGAAAACCCCTTAACTGCCCTAGAAATACTGGGATGAGTCAGCTCCAGGGGCTTGAGGGAGGCTGCTGCCCACCTTCCCCGAATTATTCCTCATTCCCTCATCCCAGTCATCCTGTCTCTAACCTCCCAGCATCTCTCCAATCTTTTCTTATACTTGGCAGTCAAGAGCAGAGGCAGAGCTTTCCTGCTCATAAGCCAACAACACAGGCAGAAGCAGCATGTTTACAGAATGAAAACCACAAAGATTTCCACTTTTGTGTGGGGTTCAAGAGTAGAAAATTGGTACTCATGAATTCAGAACTCTGAGCTGGTCCACACAAATCTGTCTGGCAAACTCTCGTTATCCTTCCTGATGGGGCTTAAGCACAACCCCCGCTCCCTGACCCCAAGCTTTCTGTAACTGACTCCACCCCCCTGCTCACTAGGCAGGGGTAGGTATTTCCTCCTTTTGTTCCCAAAGCCCCGTCCTCCAGCCCCCCACCAGACACCTACCCAGCTGTCACTAACTGTTTCCACATCTATCTCCGCTACCAGTCTGAGAGTCTCTCAGGGTCGGGATCAATCTGCCTGATCCACCTTAGGATGTCCTGAAGTCCATGGTCTCAGAGATGACACTACCTAGCCCACAGTGACAATGCAGGCTGAGATTTAAAATCAGGTCTGTCAGACTTCCAAGCTTGTGTTCTTTTCACTATGTTACAGGACCTTCTAAAGATGAAGACATAGCCTGTGCTAAGCACCCAGTCCAACGTTGCAAGAGTTCAGAGGTGGTGCAATCAGAGTGGACCAGAACATCAAAAGAAGCCTTTTCTCTCAGGAAGAGAAAGGGAGGCCTTGAAGAGCCCAAGAGTCTAGATGAGAAGAGAGGGAACACAAGGGTGTTTTAAGCAGAGTGGGGAAGTTGTGGCAGAGACCGAATGAAGAAGCCTCTAGGCAGGAGCTGAGGTTTGACGTGGGGAGGAAATTAGGAGGATCAGAGCTGACAGAGGGAGAGACTGACTTTTCTATATAATCATGGAGCACCTTCCATATATCACAGATTTTACAGATGTCACCACTGGTCCTTATCTTACCCTCTGATATTTCCCAGGTATTATTTGAGAGACAAGAAAACAGGCCTTAGAGAGTTAAGTTGACATGTCCAAGGCAATACAGCTAGTAGGTAGGGGAGGTGGGATTCAAACTCAGGTTGGCCTGACTCTGAACTCTGAGGTGTCCTTTCTCACACACCTTCCTGAGGTTATCCTGCTTCCAAAGGGGTCACAGAACTTCCCACATTAACAGACTGAGGCTGCTGCCTGGACCTCCTCCCAGCTCTCATATGGGGACCCCTGGCCAGAGGACAAGAGCGGCTGCTTACTCTAGCTCTAACCCTCTACAATCTGGGGGCCCCAAATCCCTGTGGATGAAACAATTTCAAAGACAAGGGTTCTGTGTGGACCTCATGAACATAGGCTGCCCTGTGCCTAGGCCTGCCTTGGATCTCACAGAGAGCCTCCCTCTAAGTTGCTGCAGCAAAGCCTGTGGCAAATACAGGCCCTCCTGCCTTCCCTGAAACCCTCTGGAAGAGGTCAGCTAAGGTCAGAAGACTTTGGAAATGTGACTGGCAATAGCCTCTAGGACAAGAGAGCAGGATCTCGCCTCTCGGTTGGCTGGTCACACATACAGGCAGACCAAGAGACGTCAAGGGGGGAGGGAGGCTAGAAGTTGGCAGGCCTGTAGGTCTTGAGTGACGGCCACTTGTTCAGGTCAGGAAAGGAGAAATAAGTGAGTTAATGGTTTTGGCCCTTGAGGCTGGGAGGCTAAGGCAGGGGGTGTATAAATGATGCTGGGTAAAAAGGCAGGTGGGCGAACTGTAAAGTTGGGGGCTAAGGGCATCTGTTCCAAGTTAACAGGCAGGAACCATGCTCCTGGAACGGCTCAAAGGACCAGTCTTGGCCTGGGGGGTGAGGGTGGGGAGCGCTTCATAAAAGGCCCGTGCATCTTCATTTCAAAGGTGTTCGATCTGGAAGACTGGGGAGAGGGTATCTCTTTAGAGTGAATTCCCTGTCTGTTTGGGGGCTGAGGGGAAGCAGGGAATGTAAACCACTGGACAATGGCTGGGAGTATTGATTGATTTTAAGGCACAGCAAAAAGAAGCTCCATGGTGAATGCTCCAATTCTTAGCTGAAATGTCTTGCCTGAGATCTTTCCAAAGGACAAAGTGAGTAGCATCTTGCTTGGAGACGTTTTTTTAAGTCTCTGCTTCTAAGACCAGCGGATTCTTGTTCTGAAAGCATCAGTGATCCCAGGCACTGTCACCACATCCAGAGCAGTCCTATGCTTCATAGTGTTCATGCCCCAGGCCCAGGCCCACTCTGATGCTCTGGGGAAGGTCCCCTAGTCTGGGGGGTTGGGCCAGGCCTGGGTTCTAAGCCAGCATGGCTGTGGCTGACAGGAGGTGACAGGATTTGGGGATTACTGGAAATCCCTCCAACCCAATCACATGACAAGGAGTAGACTATGATCTGGGAATGTTAGGCTGGGGAGGCAAAAGCTCTGGGACTGAAAGAATGTCTTTGAATACTGGATTTTGAAAAAGTGATTAGGCTGCAGAGGACAGTTGGCAGAAATTACAGAGAAGAAAATAACAGTGTATTTTAAAAAAGATATTTCAACCAGTCAAAGAACTACAGTGGAATGGACTCCTGGGGAAAAATTAGCTTCCCTCAGTCCCTGCCAGGATCCAAGGAAATGCCAACCTGTCAGCTGTTAAGAGATTCCTGCCAGGAGGAGAGGCAGCAGGCAATCAGAGTGACTGAGAAGACTTCTGAGGCCCCTTCCTGAGCCCAGGCGTTATGAAGAATGACCACTGAGAAGGATCTTGGACCAAGAGAGGGTCCCTAGGCTCTCAAGAAGTGGTAGCAAGGGCATAAACAGGTAGTCATGTGCCACACTACCTGTGGCACTCAGAGGCCTGGGCATGTCACATCCCAGCAAGATACTTCTCTCCCTACCCCAAGGAGAGGCCAGAGTGGGGTAAGGGGAAGTGGGAGGGAAAGTGACAGCTTGGGAAGTATCTGGCAAGGTAACAGGTAATTCTGTACCAGACCTAGATAGGATGAGCCCAGCCAGTCTGGGGATGGCATATACTGCCCTTCCAATTAAACCAATGCTCTCCAAAGGGAGGGTATTCAGTCCTGAACAAAGATTTGAGTGTGTACTGTATGCTAGGTACTGTACTAGGTGCTAGGGACTAATCAGTCATGGTTCTTGCCTTTAGGAAGTTCAGAGTCAAGTTAGGGAGAAGGCTACTGAACACATGAAACTAATTCTAGATTGTGACAAGAGTGATCACAGGAAAGAATAGGGTGCCATGACTCAGAGTAATGGAAAGGGCGTAATTTAGACTCAGGTAGGGGGATAGGATCAAAGAGGATATCTTTGAGACCTGCACTGGTAGGGATTTAAAGGGCCTCCTATCTTGCTCTACTAGCCCTACTCTGGAGGTCACAGGGGAGAAGAGAGGACACTTCTAGGGAGAGCCACAATCAATAAAATTCAGAGTGTGTGCAGACAAACAGATGCTGTGGTGTATGACACACACATAGGAAAAGAACACATTCCAGGCACACAAGGGCAAATCACAGGCCCAGAGCCACTCATGAAGTGCAGCCATCCCTGAGGCACTTTCAGCCCTGGAAGAGTGGCAGAGCTCTCAGGAAGCATGGCATTCCCAGAGCAGAGAGGCTGCCAGGTACTCTTTCCCGGCCAACCCCTACCCTCTTTCACCCACGCACTCACCTCCATCGAGTAGCTCCTTGACTGTGCGGTAGTCATCGGCAAGGACAGCGTAGTGCAGGGCTGTGCAGCCCTTGAAGCTGGCACGGTTGTTCAGGCGGTTATTGAAGTCATCCTCTCTGGTGACCAGAACTGGAAGGAGAGCAACACAAACCCTTCCATTAGCAACAAATGTCATGAGTCACCAATTGCACCTTTCTCTTGGTCCTTTACTTCCCTCCGCACTCATGGACCTGCTTACTAAACATATAATATGCCTACTAAGTGCTGGGCCATCTAAGCAGGGTAAGCGGAGGTAAAGCAAGACCAGTTAGTTCCACAAATGTTTACTGACATCTATTATGTGTTACAATTCATTTGGAAAAGAAATCAGATATGATCCCTGACTCAATCCAATGAAGGAGGCAGACAACAAACAGATATTTCCAGTGCTATTTGAGATAAATTCTAGGTTAGAGGTATAACAGGATGATATAGAAAGGCAGAGAGGAGTTTAGCTCACTTTGGGCATGAAGAGAGTATCCCAAAAGATGAGAGTCTTGAAGGGTGAAGAGAAATTATCCAGGTGAAAGAAGAAGGGTGGGGGTAGGTTAAGGGAGGAGTCAGGTGGGAGAAAGAGACTGTTTTGCTAAGAACAGTCACATATCTCTCTAATCTGAAGATGTTTACAATCTAGTGAGTGTTTAATAGTATTCTGTAAAGAACCTTTTTTTAAAGCCATTAAAATTTTTAAATCAGAGAAAACTACAAATTAGAAAAGGCATCAACAGCTCAGCAACTCAAGAAACTACATTTAATATTTTGGTATATGTCTCTCTCCCTCTCACTCCCTCTCTCTATCTCTTACATATAAATCCTACAAATCACACACATATATATATATATGTACATGCATATATGTCCTATAAAATTAGAGCTTACTATATTGCAGTTTTGCCATTTTTTTTCACTTTTAATGATGTACTATAAACATTTTTTTAAGGTAAGAAGGATAAGCATTTCGTGTGGTCAAAGAGCCAAAAACCCCTTGTTCACTTCAGTGCTAATATTCATGACTCTCTCCAATTCGATATGAAAGAACCTAACACCAGTTGCATCACTTCTGCAGGACCCTCTGGGCTGGGTGACCACACATGTCCCAGTTCGCCCTGGATGGGTCTGGTTTATGTCCTGGACAGTCCCAGTTTAGACAATAAATTGGAAGGTTACCCCACCTCTGGGGCCCTGCGTTGGGAAATGAGACCATGTAGAACAGTAAGTATCCTGTGTAGAGGATAGGATTTCTTTTTGCCTCATGTAGAAATTACTGGAGGTACTGTCTTATGTTCCCACCTGAGCTGAGTTTATTGGGGGCAGAATTTGGGTCTATCTACCTGTATCCCCTTCTTCCCTAGCCCATAGGGCCTGCAAAGGTAGGCTCCTCTTAACTCTCATTGGATAAAAAGTGTAATGTAGTCAAGAGGTAACCTTGCCTAGGTAGTTTAAAGCACTATACCATTTCTAAATCATTCTTTTTCAAGTAGTCATGGAATGGAGTCTATGCATTTCCCCTCTTATGTAACTAGACTTCCTATTTAAAAGTCCCCCAAACCAGATGACTGTCACATCTCTTCCTAATACTAGCAGACTTCACTAACTGACCTTCTACTCTATGCCTGGCATGGTCACTTCACACAATGTCTTTAATTCTTCTAATTAACTTATGTAGTAGATATTATAATTTCCATTTTACAAATGAGGAAACTGAGGTATAGAGGTCATATAGTCAATGAATGGTTGAGTGAGGATTAAAATCCAGCTCTAATTTGAGTCCTCTTTCTTCTATTTTAATATCTTATTTTTTATTTTAAGAGAGACAGAGTGAGCGAGAGCGCACAAGCAGGGGAGGAGCAGAGAGAATCCCAAGTAGGCTCCACACTGTCTGCGCAGGGCCCAATGTAGGGCTCAAACTCATGAACTGAGAGATCATGACCTGAGCCAAAGTCAGACACTTAACTGACTGAGCCAACTAGCACCTCCAAGTGCAAGCACCTCTTTCTTTACATCGTATCATATTGTCACTTAATTTTGCAAATAAGGGAATCAGAGCCCAGAACCCAGGCATTTAGGTCTCAGCCTTGGTTCCTACTCTCTCTTCTTTCTCTGCTCAAATAAAGGTACAAGCACATTATCCTTGGAATGGCCTGAGTTTTGTAGCTAACACCTGGATATGCTAGCTTAGGTGGAAGCATTTCAAGTGTTTGGCTAGAATGAAGTTGGTGGAGTGTATAGTTGAAGAACAGACAGACTTTCTTGTAGTCTCGTCAATTAATGGTAGATCAGCTCTTCTGTACCACACAGAGGCTCTCCAGACTGATGACCTCTCCCAACCCCTGAACATTATCTGACCTTTCCTGGAGCAAGGAGTACAGGAAGAAGGCCTCTGAAATAGCTAACATACAAGTCCCGCATGCATCTGCATTTTCCCCATCGGTCCCCTTTAGGACCTAACTCAGAAATGACTAACTCTTAGTCACAAACAGTCTTATCAAATCATGGTAAGTGATCTCGTTTCCAGCCCACTGCAGATTAGGAGAAACAAACAAGAAGGCTGGGGAGGAGGCTTCAGAATTCAGCAGACGGATTAAAATCAAGGGCTGCCCAAGAAGGAAGGGAAAAGAACAGCACAATAAAAAGCTGAAAAAGGAAGTCACAGAATATAGCACCTCAAAAGTCCCTAAGGGTATCACTAAACTGTCACATAGGACATTAGCTATTGAATATAATGATAAACCTGAGGAAAAGTGATAGTTGTCTCAAAAAAGCAGGAAGGGTATAATCCATTTTACAAAGAAAACACAACATTCATTCAACAAATAATATTTACTGAGCATCAACACATAGTGGTAGCTTCTTGAGACATACTAATGAATAAGACATTGTTCTTGCTTTTAAGAAATTAACAATCTGAATCAAGAATCAGGAACAGACAAATTATAACACCGTTTTGTGAGCATAATGACAGAGCTATACACTGGGTATTTACCATAAAAACCAGATGAACTCAACGAACACAGCTGGGGCTATTTGGTTGAGGAACAAATGTCAGTAGAGTGCCAGTGTCATAGTCTAGCTAATAAGGAATGTCTGTGAGGAGGGCCCCTGCTCACCACGACCTTCCTAATGAGCTTTCCTGCCTCTGAGCTTTTGCAAATACTATTCCACTGCCTGGAACACTTTTCCCTCTCCATACTTTCAGTTGACTAACTCCAATTCATTTTAGGCCTCTGATTAGAAGTCACTTCCTCCAGTATTACTCTTCCTAAATCTGAGGCAGTTATTCCTCCCAAGAGCTTCCCTGGCACCTTTGGCATCTCCCAATTACAGTATTTATTATATGCTATTGTAACCTTCTGTGTGCTTGACTATGTTCCCTTCTAGACCAAATGCTCGATGGGAAGTGTGACTTGTCTTGACAGTTGTACCCCAGTGACAGTATGGAGTCTGAATATAGAGATATACTTGACGAATACTTATTGAATTAGGGAATAAATACATAATACATAAACTGGTTTGGATCCCAGTTCTGAATTTACTGTGTATCTTGGGTAACTTACCTAACCTTTCTGTGCCAAGTTTATCTGTAAATTGAAATAGCAGTACCCTCTCATGGGATGTTATAAGGATTAAACAAGACACTGAGTAAAGGGGCTTGGAACAGTGCCTGGCATACAGTACCTCTCAGTAAATGTCAGATATTATCCTTCCTGTCTGGTCTTGCACTTCCAAGGTTCATTCTGTCTGTGCAAAGTGGCCCCATTTGGGGAATCCTGCATCACTCTTCCCTTCTGAAAGGCACAGTGCTGACTGAGTAAGAACCAGCTGTTTAATTTGATATTAGTCAGCAGTACCCTGTTTGACAGCCTCTTTCTACCTTGTCCTTGTTAAAATCCTGTAGCACTAGTGTTCCACAGAATACTCTTTGGAAGTGAGTAAAACATTACAATGTCCAGAGCATTTTCTTTTCCTTATTTATTTCAGAATAAGCTTGTGAGGTAAACGTTTATTCTCTCATTTCACAGATGAAAACATTGAAGTTGAGAAGGGTGCTACAATCAGTTAGGACCCAATCCAGGTCAGCTGGGCCATTCTGTGCTCTTTCAGAAAGCTCTTTTCCTGACATCACCCAGTTTGAGACGCCTGTCCCGGAAGAGCTTGTTGAAGCCTCCAGATCACTGGATGTCATACTATTCTCTATCCAAAACAAGGAGCTAAAGGTGGAAAAGAGGTGTGGGGAGAGGTGCAGCCCGTGCCCTCACATATTTATGCACTCTCATCAAGGAAGCGTAAGTAAATCCATGGAAGCTAAAGTGACTCATCTAAGACTGGCTCACCAGCTGCCTACCACGGTGGTCCTTCGAAGCCCCTTGTTTACAGCCAATCCTCAGCCAGGGAACTGACCCCTTCCCAAAAAAGACATTTGCTAGCCTGTCCCAGCCCAGGGTGAGATGAGCTCAGGCTTCTCCTTCTCCTCTAAGTCAGCCATTCCCGCCTCTTCACCCTTCTGAGCACAGGGGGAATAACACACCCACTGTCATCCTTCTGCTCCCACCTCTGCCTTCTGATGTTGCAAAGTTTAAGCCCAGGTGGTGTGGCCACTATGTGCCTGGTGTGCACTCTGCCCGATTCCCTGGCCTCAGCTGTGTCAAGCAGTCAGCAGAGGTGAGAGTAGTCCCTGAAGCCCTGCATGTAGCGCTCGCCACTTGCCAGCACTGCTGAAATTGAAAAAAAAAAAAAAAAAGCCACTGTTTCCCACAGTGAGAAAGAGTGATTTAAGGTAAAGGGGCCATACAGTCCTGACTCTAAGCTTTGCCACTACTAATTCTTCGATCTATAAAATGGGTATGATAAATCATTTGAGGAATACTATGTATTTAAATATTATAAGAATCAAATCTGATAATAGGTTATTTTTTAAGATTTCACTACAAATATTTACTAATGTTGTTCTTTCTTGGGTTAAACACTGGGGACACAGACATGAATCAGGCATGGCATTTGTCCTCACTTGCAAAGTTTGCTGGGGGAGACTCTGAAAAAAGGTGTATGGGGCAAGATGGGTGGTCTCTGGTTAACAAAAGCTTTATTACCACTGCCTTGTACAGGGGAAAGGTAGCCCCAGGATTGAGTGTCTCTCCCTTAGGCTCAGCCAGCCTCTACCTGCCACCCCCAGAACTTGTGCCATCTAATGTCATGGAGTCTAGCAGTGTCTTTGCTTTTAAAGATGTGGGTGTATCTCCGCAAATCTGAAAAATTCGTGAATAACCCCTTACATTTGCGCAGCATTTTGTAGTTTAGAGAGCACTTCAATGCGACTGTTTCCTCATCCCATGACAACTTAGGACAGATGTCACTCCACTGAACAGATCAGAAGACAAAGGTAAAGAGGCTGGGTGGCCTGCCCCACCTGCACTGTCAACTGGTGGTGGACCAGAACAAGATCCGGAGCCTGCCTGGCCCTATCCTTCTTTTTTCTCAATGCCCAGCTTCTGTCAATGCCTGCAGGCTCAAGCCTCACATAAACTAGGTTTGGTTAACCTGGTTTGATGCTCAGGACTAGGTTATATTTTTATCAAGCATCTCAGGGAAGAAGTCTTGGGCTCTTAGCTTCCTCCCCCTCAAAATATTCTGGGTGGCTCAGTCGGCTGAGCGTCTGACTTTGGCTCAGGTCATGATCTCACGGTCTATGCGTTTGAGCCCCGTGTCAGGCTCTGTGCTGACAGCTTGGAGCCTGGAGCCTCCCTCAGATTCTGTGTCTCCCTCTCTCTGCCCTTCCCCTGCTCAAGCACTCTCTCTCTCTCAAAAATAAACATTTAAAAAAAAAAAAGATATTCTGTATCTACCACCTCTTTAAATCCTCACTACAACCTGAGACAGCCACCTAACTGCCAGCATGGGCAGGCCACCTCCTCAACATCTGTGGACGCTGTCAGCTCTCCTTCTTGTGTTTGTCTTCAGGCAGGGGATAGGGCGGGAGGGAGACCTCCTGTGCAGAGTCACCATGAGACTATCCCCGGGGAGGGCAAGGCCCTTCATTTCCTTCCAGAGCCTAGAAAACCAACTTTCCTCTCCAAATCCTACTTGTTCTTTAAAGCCCTATTCAAGCTTCCTCTTCCAGAAAGTCCTTTCCTCCCTGCCCTGCTCTGGATGCCTGTCATGTTGATTATGTGTACCCATCTGACCAATTAATCATTTATTGTCTAGCAACACCCCTTGGAATCCTTTCTTGCATTAAAATTTCTCTCTGATCCCCCAGCTAGATCATGGGTAACAGTAACTAGTCCATAACATTTTCTGTACGTATTTCATATAGCATCACCTCAGTATTTTACACAGCCTCAGTACTGAACACAAGGGAACCTTCAACCATCTGCCTGCCCACGAGCACACCGATGCTGAGCACCTTAAAACAGGAAGTGCTATGAGAGTCATACATGCAAAGGGTCTGATGGCAGCAAAGATGGGGCACATGTCATGTGGCTTGGGGAGGAGTCTCCCAGAAGAACGATCTTCAGGATGAAGGGGATCTTGCCAGGTGGAGAGAGGAAGAAGGGCATTCTAGGAAAGAAAGTGTGTCCAAAGGCCAGGGCATGAAGACTGCACTACCGGGTCATTGGAGAAACTGAGTCTTTCAGTAAGTCTAGAATGCTATGGGCAGAGATGAGGTTGCCCAGGGAGGCAGAGACCTGACTCTGAGAGGGGTTTGGATTCTACCTTGAAAACAATGGGCACACAATGATTTTTCTTAAGAGATTAAGCAGCATGGGGAACAGCAAGAACAAAAAGGATCAAGATATAAGAGAACTGGATTCAAAAATGACTCTTTCACTAACTTAAGATGCATTTCAATCCCTCTGTAACTCAGATTCCCTATTTTTATTTAAAAAATTTTTTTTTAACATTCATTTATTTTTAAGAGACAGAGTATAAGCACAGGAGGGATAGAGAGAGGGAGTCACAGAATTCAAAGCAGGCTCCAGGCTCTGAGCTATCAGCACAGAGCCCGATGCAGAGCTTGAACCCATGAACTGTGAGATCATGACCTGAGCTGAAGTTGGTCGCTTAACCAACTAAGCCACCCAGGCGCCCCTTTATTTTTTTTAAGTTTATTTATTTTTAGAGACAGAGAATATGAATGTAAGCGGGGAAAGGGCAGAGAGCAAGGGAGAGAGATTATACCAAGCAGGCTCTGCACTGTCAGCGCAAAGCCCAACATGGGGCTCGATCTCACGAACCATGAAATCATGACCTGAGCTGAAATTAAGAGTCGGACGCTTAACCAACTGAACCACACAGGCACCCCCAGATTCCCTATTTTTAAAATTGAAGAGTTTTTCTACACAGCGGTTCTTAAACTTTAGTGGAAACAAAATCATCAGGATAACTTGTAAAAGAATGTTGATTCTTGGGGCACCTGGGTGGCTCAGTCAGTTAAGCGTTTGAGTTTGGCTCAGCTCATGATCTCACAGTTCATGGGTTCGAGTCCTGTGTCGGGCTCTGTGCTGACAGCTCAGAGCCTGGAGCTTGCTTTGGATTCTCTCTCTCTCTCTCTCTCTCTCTCTCTCCCCCTCTCTCTCTCTCTGTCCTTCCCGGCTCATGATCTGTCTGTCTCTGTCTCTAAAAAATAAATAAACATTAAAAAAAAATTTTTTTTAATGTTGATTCTTGGGCCCCCATCTCAGGAATTTTTAGTAGGCAGGGCCTGGGAACACACAGTTTTTAAAAAGTCCTTTGTGGGGTGCCTGGGTGGCTGAGTCGGTTAAACGTCCGACTTTGGCTCAGGTCATGATCTCATGGTTCATGGGTTCGAGCCCCACCTCGGGCTCTGTGCTGACAGCTAGCTCAGGAGCCTGGAGCCTGTTTCAGATTCTGTGTCTCGCTCTCTCTCTGACCCTCCCCTGATCATGCTGTTTCTTTCTCTCTCTCTCTCTCTGTCTCTCTCTCTCTCAGAAATAAATAAAAAACATTAAAAAATAAAAAATAAAAATAAAAAATTTTTAAAAAGCACTTTGCATTGCTCCTCAGGGAAAACTCTAAGAAGTACCAAACTAGATGGTCTCTGAGGGTCATTTCCACTCTAATGTTCTGGTGACAAACACAAGAAAGTGAGGCTAGTCAAACCCATCCCTCCTCCACCTGCCTCATCCTGCTCCCGGGAAGCTAAGGATGTCTGAGCATCAGAGCACTCTTCCCAAGCCTTCTGTTTAGAAACTTAGAGCAAAGTCCCCAGGACACCAAGCCTTGGGATGAGACCTACAATATCTCACTTATACCTCCTTCTGCCCGCTCCCAGAATCCCAGTTGCAATTAGTCCTTTTATACCAAACACTCTAGTCTGTCTCTTCATTCATCCACCAAACATTTATTAAGTACTTTCCATGGGCTGGGCCACGGCACGGCCTCCAGAGCTTGTACATGCTGCAAATAACATTGAAAGAAATCCATCTTTTATAAAATATCTCTGTCAGGAAAGAATTCGGAATTTTGAGTTTGAGAGAACCAAATCCTAATCCTGCTGACTCTGGAAAATTATTTTGTCTCTCTGAGCCTCAAATTCATCATTGGTAAAATGGGAACATTAATATCTATGAACTAGGTTGCTGTGAAAATCAGAGATGATGTGGCATAGTAAGGGACACAGGAAATGGTTGCCAACTAGGAAACGGCTGGCTTCCTAGTCCTGGAGCTATTAATATATTCACATTCCTCTGTTTGACTTTCAGAGGCTTTCTCACCTAGTCCTAGTTAATGTCTCAACTCTTCTCTTCCAGTTGGCAAGACCCCCCATAAGAGGACGCTGGTGATGCTACCATGAATCCTTAGCAGGCAGTATTGTGCATTAGAAAGAGCAGAGGTCAATAATGACTGAGGAGACTGAGAAGCAAAACTCACTGTATAACTTTGACCAAAACATGTAGCATCTCTGAGAATCTGTCTCCTCATCTGTAAAATAGATATCACCACCTACCTCACAAGATTCAATGGCAAGACCAATTAAAAAAGAGACAAAGGGGGGGCGTCTGGGTGGCTCAGTCGGTTGAGTGTTGAGTGTACGACTTTGGCTCAGGTCATGATCTTGCAGTTCGTGGGTTCGAACCCTGCGTCAGGCTCTGTGCTGGCATCTCAGAGCCTGGAGCCTGTTTCGGATTCTGTGTCTCTCTCTCTCTCTCTGACCCTCCTCTGCTCATGCTGTCTATCTCTCTCAGAAATAAATTTAAAAAACATTTAAAAAAATAGACAAAGGACCTGAGTGGATACATATACTCAGGCTCATTGCAGGACCCCATTTCATACTCAGTACAGGGTCACAGGTGAGTCCTGATGCCTAATATGCTAGGACTAAGAATCTTTCTCCAATATTCAGATAAATGAATATATTAACTATCTGAGAAGAAAAAAATGGCCTCCATTTATTAAGCATTTACTATATGCCAGGTATTGTGCTAGGAACTTTACAACTATTTTCCTCCCAAGAACCTTATTAGGCTGTTGTTATTATTATTCCTAGAGTTACTTAATGAAGAAACCATGACTTACAGGGTTGTGTAGCTTGTTTCAGGTCACAATGATATTCAATGACTGAGCTGCTCTGTTTAATTCCGAGGCTTATACTCTTTTCTCTATGTGATTACATGACATCATTATTCCTTTTATCTGTATGTTACTCGTCCTTTATAACTCAAGCAGCCTGATCTTCACTGATCTCCTTTTCCTTTATGCATTTGAGTAATGCCTAGTCTATATCTAATTAGTTAACATTCTCTTTTTAGTCTTAAATGCTCTCAGTTGTCTCTCATGTATATTCTCGAACATGGTAGGTGCTCAATAAATACTTCCTTAGTGAGTGGATGTTGGAGTTTGTCTCCCCAAGCAGAAAACAGGTTCTTGAAGGAATAGATACTAAGTCTTATACATCTTTTTATCCTTCATATAAAGAAGGCACCCATGGTCATCTAGGTTGGCCTATGGATGGAATACCAGACCCCACTTGAAAATGGTTCTCACAGACACCATGTTCTCTGCCCATGGACTGGAAAGTTTCTCCTTAAGAACAGGACTCTGCTTATCTCATTATTACCTTCTACTAGGAGCTCAGAAAAAGCTTGAAGAAGTAAAGGGAACACTGTGCCTGCACTTACTCTACTGAAGGCACATCAAAAGCAGCCTTCCCCCAAGGACCCCAAACTCATCTTCTCTTACCCCATGAAAGGGAAGCGGGAGAGCAGAAAGGTTGGTCTGGAACTTCAAGAAGGCAGGTTGTTGACCCTGCCTGTGGTGCTAGGCAGTGTGGCATCCTCTCTGGTCCAGGACCCCTCCTTTGAGCACAGACCCAGGAGGAGCTTTCCAGAGCCCACATGTCACCTTCATACCATCAAATTCAAAGAGCAGGGCAAACTTAAGAATGTGTTACTCTGCTGTCTATAGACCCGTCAGCACTCTGTTTGACCCTCCTCTTCTTCCCATCTCATCTAACTCTCATGGCAGTAACACCTCACAGCTATCTAGAGTCCCTCTCAGGTGGTCAATCATTACTCTGAGCTTAAACCTCCCCCCACTGCCCTGGCTTTGCCCCCATCCCAAGGAAAGCAGAATTCTTTCAGCTCCAGGGGTCCTCCAGGCAGGGCTAGCAACAAGAGGACAAGCCTGCCCGCTCTGCCTTTCAGCCACTTATGCTACTCGGTTGGCCAAACTTGGTCCGTCTGTGCTCCCCATCTCTACACCTGCTTGCCTCTCCTCTGCCTTTTCTTCAAAATGTTAAAAACTCGCAATAAAAAACAAATACAAAATGCTGTAATTAATAGCCAATTCCAAGCCAACCCAGCATCTCTACTAATAAACCTCAACACTTGCAAAAAGAACAATAAATTCTGTCTCTCTCTGGTTCTGAGGTGGTCTCTTTTATATCCAGTCCGTGTGTGTGTATGTATGTGGGTAAGTGTGTCTACATATATATTTATTTTCCTTTATTTCCCATCCAGGGAGGGGCAGAATAATGAACTGCGTGCGTCAGGGAAGATGAATCTGAGATACTAGGGAGCAGTGCAGTAAAAAGATTAAAGTGTTATTATTGTTGTTTTTTTTTCCCCTATGGTCCATTGTGACAGCTCGACCGTCATCTGTAAAAAATGTCTCAGCGAGAGATAATCATCGGAAACTCAATAAAGCGTCAGGGGGAGCCTCAGCCCCCATCAATCACTGGGTGCCTGGAAAATTTCAGCCCTCTGTCTCCCTTCCTGCTATCCATATAAATGTCTCTAATATATTTTGTGTGGTGTGTGGGACCCATCCCTGATTTGGAACTTTTGATGAAAAAATATTTATACACAAAATATGTAAATCAGTTAAAAATCACAAGACTAGTCCTTTACCATCTCATCCCACTTTTCCTTATTTTTATAAATGTATTAAATTTATTCTTTTTAACAAAACATGTCAACTAGTCTATCTCCCTCTCCTTGTCAAACATATACAAATACATGTATAGGTTTAGAGAGCTAAAAGGAGGAGAACAATTAACCTAACTGGATGATACACTTCATCTTGAAGTTGGCTAACAGACGTGATGGACTGATAGTGCACTGTCCATCCTGGTGACTCTATAGTGGCTGGCACTGCTGAGAAATGAGATGTAGAACCGCTGGCCCTGGAGGAGTGACAAGGCTGTGACATTGATGAGGAAGAGGCAGGGACATTATTAAAAATAATAACTTGCCCAGATAGCTTTTGGCCTGGCAGATTCCCAAGCCTTCTAAGACTCTGAACAAGCAGAGGTTCTGGGCTAAGTGTGGGACACACAGAGGCTGCTCTGGTTGCTGGGTTCTGTATAAGGACAGGAGACAGTTCTGCTGGCATTTGGCTGCATCCCTCTGCCTCAGTTTCCTTTAGTGCTACATCACAGGGTTGCTGTGGGCACACAGCATCAGTCAGTGTTACCTGCTGCTGCAGCCATCTCATCGCCATTATCTTATTATTACCTCCCTTTGCTTCTCCACCCTGGAAGGGATCAGTTCCTGTGGTGCCCTCTCCTCTAGAACCATCAAGGTTCTTCTCTGTCTAAAGGATAAAGTCTAAGCATCTAGATCTGGTCCCAGTCTACTAATGCCACATCTTTATCGTTCACTACTCTTCAAAATAAACCTGCTGTATGGATGCTTCACCATGTTAAGTTCACTTAATAGCCTAAAACACATTTTTCTATTTCTCAGTGTTTTGGATAGAATACACCCCTTCACACCCAACTGCTTCCACCTATAGGCCATAAAACCTTCTTATACTTTGGGGCTCGAATACCATTTTATTTCCTTGACTGCTTCAACCAGAGATTCTCTTCTTTGAGCTCTGATAGTCCTTAGTATCTGTACCTCTGAAAGGACACTTGTCAAAAACTGTCTTGATCCAATCTTCAATCTTTATTATTACTATCTACTTTTCTTGGTAGTACCTCACACATTTGCACAATGCTTCATATTTTCTCCAGTGCTTTCATAAGTACTTCAATGTGAATTATAGAATAAACCAATAGTGTAGGAAATATTCTTTTCTATAGATGAAAAAAATCAAGGCTCAGAGAAATAAAGGGAAATGCCCGAAGTTACACAGTTAGGTGATGGCCAAGCCACTCCTCAGACTCTAAATGTTTGGCTCTTTATAGACAACAGTTTGCTACAACTGAATAGCATTTGGAAGCCCATGTCAAAGATTGTGAATAAAGTACTATAAGAGTATGACGAGGATAACGATGATGATATAAAAACAGAAGTTTACATTAGTGGAACTCCTTCTATGTTCTAGGTTTTAAAGGCTAGGGATAAATATACTAACTCTTCTGGCAACCTTTACTTTATAAATAAGGAGACAGCCCTCTGAGAGGTACAGAAGAGTGCTGCAGGTGTCATAGCTATTACGTGTTCTGTACTTATGGCACACAGCCTCCCTAGGAGTGAAGCTAAAAGTGGCAAAATAAGGTCTCTTCCAGGGAGAAGGTCCAGATGAGTTTTTAACAGCAGTTCAAGCCCAATGCCAGAATGAACATCTGTAGTCTAATCCTGCTGCTTAAAGACTGGGGACCTGTTAGAAATACAAAATCTTAGTTCCCACTCTAGAGCCACTGAATCAGAATTTCTGGGGATGGGGCCCAGGAATCCGTCTTAACAAGCTCTCTAGGTGATTCTTAATGGCAATAAGATCCCAATGTTGGGATCCTTGGGAGCCTTATTATTTCCATCTAAATTTGTCTTCTCCAAGGGGATACATTCTCTCTGCTGACCCTAGGGAGTGCTGGGTACACAGTGGGTGCTGGGTGGTTAACTTATACTGAATAGATGAGCTATGGTGAGACAACTCCCTGGTACGTCCTGGGGAGGGGGAGAAATGTCATAGAGAGCCGTTCCATTACCGCCAGTGGGAACTCCTAGCCATCTCCTGAACTCCAGGGCACTTGTCCACTGGTTTGTGATGCGCCAGCTTGCACCGTCCTGTCCCCCATCTGAAGACACAGAGATGGGGAGGTCAGCTAGAGCAGGCCAGGGCCTACAGCCCCTAGAGCTGTGGGAAGGGGACCACCCAGGCTATTAGGGTTAGCCTTGGGAGGTATGGCCTGGCAAGTCTACCCCCATAAGGGTCCTATGCCAACCCACCTTCTGCACGACTCATCTTTATTCAGCCACCACTTGGAGCTGAGAAGAGAAGTTGATTTATATCCTGTTCTGGCCATGTTTCTGCCGTGTTTTATTGTTTTAATTGTACATATGAGAGGCGCTCAGTGTGCTCGCTTGCATTTCTGACAGCCCCAGACACCCAATGTTTATAACAGTTACTTACAAGCAGCCTGCGGCATCCCTGGCTGGGCGACTTGTTTACTGTTACCCTTAATTTATTGCCTCCTCCACCTGAGGATTGGGACCCATCACCCATCAGCCAGCCACAAGTGGAACTCTGGAGTGAGCATGGGTGGGGAGCAAGGCACTGAATGGAATGTGGTCAAGATCAGGGAATGAGTTGGTAGAGAAGCAGCGGTGACTTCCACATTCCCCTCCACATTTGTCCCCTCTATGTGCCTTTGTTCAAGCTGTGTCCCCTGCTTAGAATATCCTTTCCTTTTTCTCTACCTTTCTACCCTCCAAAGCCCAGCTCAAATCCTACTTCTAAGTACATTACCTGCTCTGATGATGAGCCTGGAGTTTCTAGAACCTTAGAAATCACATGGCTGACAGGGGCCTTGGAGGCCATATTGTCCAATGACCCAGGGCAAGAATCCCCTGTCCAGAATCCCTGATAGGCAGACATCTAGCCTCTGTAAATGCCTCTTGAGTGCTGAGTTGCTCAGTACCACCAAGGAAGGTTTGCATGGAGTCAAAACCCACCTAAGTAGGGAGATTCTTCATCAAATGACATTATCCTTTACACTATGCTTTACTTATCTCTAATCATCCTAACAGCCCTGTAAGATGAGTATTATTATCCCTATGTTAGGAGAAAACTGAAATTCAAGAGCCTTAAGTCACTTGCTCAAGACCATACAGCTTGTAAGTAACAGAACTTAGACAAACAGAGCTCAGATAACTGCCTGGCACCAAAGTCTGACCTTTCTCCAGGATGCCATTATGCCTCTGAAGATGCCACTGTTGAGGGCTAACGACAATGGACAGAACAGTCAGACCAGCATGGTTTCTATGCCAAGCACTCCTGTATCACTTGGCACCAGCAGTCCTGCCCTCTGCCCAGAAACACCAACTCTGACAAAGGTGGGAAATACTGTAATGTGCCCGACTGAGCAGACTTCTTGCCAAGGAGCAACAGCCATATGTAAAACAGGAGAAGGGTTTCACTAGGAATGGGGCAACCTATGATGAAGTCTCAGAAAGGAGGTCACAGAAGTTTCTTTCCTTTCCAGACTGTGCCTGTTCTGAGCAGGCAGAACAGAGATGCAGTCTCTCTGAGAGAAAACAAGGTAACTTCTCTGATACCTTTGGTCCCCTTGTTTGGATCCTCTTTCCTCCTCACATTTTAGGTACGAGTATCTTGAGTAACGGGCTTGTCCCCTCACCTCTTACCTTAACTCTTTCCCTTGGACAATTGTAGTCACATCCACTGCAGTCCCTACCAAGTAAACACTGGTGGTTCCTACATTCCTATCTTCTGCCAGAGTTCTCCTTTGAGCTCGACCC
>NW_027529630.1:1237523-1286499 GCF_008692635.1 Crocuta crocuta
ATCCTTCACCCTCCCCCCCCCCCCCCCACCTGACTGTTCGCCCAAATCAGAAATCAGGATGTCACCATGGATGTCTCTTTTTCCATCAATTTCCACATTCTGCTAAGAACTCAACCTCCTACTATGTTGTTAATATCTACTTTCTCCATTCCCAAAGATCACTTTTAGGAATCCCTAGAAATTATTAAGTACATTTCTGGAGAGAGGAGCATAGCTTCTCATCCAACTCTCGAAGGGGCCCATCATCCCTTAAAGGTCAAGAGCCATTGCTACTCACTCCGCTCCAACTTCATCCCCCACCCATCAGAATGATCCACCTAAGCAAACATAAACTGAGCATTCCTTCAATGGCCTTCAGCAAACAGTGTGAGCACCCCAGAAATGTCCTACAATGTTCTTCTCATGTGGAACCCTGCTTCCCTCTCTAGTTTTACTTCTTGTTATTCTTTTAGCACTGTGGCAGATGAGTCCACCTGCTGTCACCCACCCACCCCATGTCTCTGCATGTGTTATTCTTCTGCCAGGAAGATTCATCCCTCTTAGTCTGCCTGGCAATCTCCCACTCATACTAAAGACCAATTCAAAGTGTCTTACACTATAACTTCCCTGATGCCAGCCTCCCTCAGGTGGAGCTCATCACTGCCTTATCAGTGCTATCTATATTGTTTGTACATCTACCTTTGCATTTATCACTCTGTATTGTGATGTCTTGTTGATAGGTATGTCTTCTCACTTGACAGAGAGCACTGTTGAGTGGCTACACCATGTATACTCATTTCTACATTCCCAGCATCTGGCAGAGTGCCTGACACTTAGTAAATGCTGCTGAATTATAAAGAAATAAAACTAATAAGCAATTACAACCATAGAGCACTTTACAATTCACACATCATATACTTTATTTATCTCTTGATGTTCCCAGTACTGATAAGATAGAAAAAGGATCTATTACTAGGGTTTAGAGAGAGCCTTCCAAGGTCACAAACTATAACTCACCACCTCCTTTCAGTACTGAGCACAGTACAAGACCCACAGAAATTCTATTAGAAATTTAGTAAATTTGATGGACTTGGCACAGCCTCTGCTCCAATAGTGAATGATCATCCAACTTGAGCCTTTGACTTTCCTTCGGATTTGCACAGACACACTCTGGGGAAGGGGCTCACTCTTCTTAGTCTAGCCTCTTTGTACATCCCATAAGTCAGGTAACCACCTGTGAAAAAGTATGTCCAATCCAAAGGAAATAGAACCACAAGATTCCTTCATTTCTGTCTGCTTCATCAATGATAATGACCCAGAACTAGGTACAGTAGGCAATAAATATTGGCTGAATGGATGAAAGAATGAGATATCTTTAAATGAAGAAAGAAAGAAAATCTAGTTAAGAAGGAGCTAAAGGCTTGGTAAAGAGAAGGGACAGCCCTGGATGATTCTAAAGGACTATCATGTTTCAGGACTTAGTGTACATGAAGTTGAAGGGGAGACCACATTCAAACTGATATGCCAGGGAAAATTGGATAAGCTGCTGGAAAACTGTGGCAAGCAATGATGCAGTCTGGAATTTAACAACAACAACAAAAAAGTGCAAAGACAGGCACATCCTGCAAGCTACAAGAGTGGTGAGTTCATCAGTGATTCTGACAAAATTCTAGTATGTTTTTGTTTTTTAATGGTTCTTAAACACTTAGGTAATTAATGGGTATCAGTATGGGCTCCCTACGGACAAAATAAGACAATGCTATAATAACNAATGACAAATGCTAAACACATTTTTATTTTAGCAAGAAATCTAAGAAAATCTCTTAAAATTCTGTTGGCAGCATGAGAAATGAAGTTTGGTGGATACAGTTGTGAATGCTGAATAATGCTTCAAAATTGTTCTGATTACATGGTCCAAGGCTCTGTACTGAATGGACTTATGAACATTTAAACCAAAGACTAGCATACAAAGTACATGATGGCAGTGGTCCTGTCTGTCTAATCCGCCAATGCCTAGAACAGTGCCTGTTAAATAGGAATGTCATATGCATCCATAGAAAGCCTACTCACTAAATTTGCAGATCATACAAAATAAGAAGAGATATTTAACATTTTAATCTTTATTTCATAAGGAATATAATAGCCTTTTCCAATATTTTTGTTGTTTATCCACCTACCTATATAGAATGCAGGCTGGCTAGTGTAAGAGTTAAAAATTCAAAGGAGGCAAGCAGGCAGGAAAACAGAAAGGAAGAAAGGAAGGAAGAAAGAAAGGAAGAAAAAGAAGAGAAGTAAAGAAAAAGGAGGGAAGGAAGGAAGAAAATATCTACAACAGATAGCAAACTACAGCCTACGGGCCAAATCCAGCCTATTGCCTATTTTGTAAATAAAGTTCTACTGCCTCAGGTCCATGCACATTTGTTTGTGTGTTGTCTATTACTTCTTCAACACTATAGTTGCCAACCTGAGGAGTCACAACTGAGGCCCACAAAGCTTAAAAGCCACGATACAGCTCTTTCCAGCAAAAGTATGCCGACTACTGATCTAGAATGCTGGATGTGAGCATCAATCTGGAAATAACAAAGACATAAAACTTGAATGCAGGGGTTGGGGACTGGTGTGAAAGCAAAGGTTAGACTACATGGCTTCACAGCTCTGAGAGTCTATGAAATCAAAAGTAATGACTGAACTCTGCTGGAATCCTGAGAACAGGTGAGAGGATGCTCATTCAAACAATCCCTTCCCTTCCACCTGGCTCTGCCCTCTGTTCCTCCTTGCTTTCTGGTGAGAGCACCTGGACAGAAGACAGAGCTGAGGACAGTAATGCTGTGTTTGAGTAAAGAGACGGCAGCCCACAAGGCAAGTCTCCACATATTAAGCTGCAAATATAGGGCAAGTTTGGTACTCATGAAATTTTCCTCTGAAACATAAAGTGAACATAATTCCTCCAGCTCAGTAAGGAATCCAATGAGGCACAGGTCACGGCCTACACATGGAACTGTCAGCTGAGGAGGAGAGAACAGACATATGGGCAGATGAGAGTTCAAATAACCATATAAAAGGCCTAGATTTAGAGAACATTCAAAAGAACAGCTGAGGGCAGGTTGCAATTATTGCCAAGGACAGGAAAGGCTTTGTGGAGGGTCTAGCTGTAGCAGTGGAGCTTGGCACAAGGAGCAGGTTTCGAGAGGCAGAGAGGCAGGGGGAGGGCAACTCCATACTTCACCAGGGCAGCAATGCTCTGATGCTCTTGACATTGCTGTCATGCTGCTGATTTGAGAAACCTTGCTGGGGTAGCAATGACCCCTCTGCTCTGGGCTACCAGAGCTATGTCAGTCTGGCAGCCTCACTGCCAGCTCTGAGAGCTGAGTGCACTGCTCCCCTCACTGGACGTCCGTCCAGCCAGTGTGGTTGGCTGTCCTCTGGGCGTCACTGCCAACCCTAAAGCAGCATTGCTCAGCTGCCCTGATGCTGGGAAACGCAGGTATCTCAGCCTCTGTGAGCAACACAGGATAATAGATGGGGGGTAGGGGGGGCAGTCTGAACAAGCAAAAGGAAACAAGTAAAATACTCATTTCTGCTTATAGCCAAAGCAACCCATCCTCTTCTAGACCTCACTTTCGAAGAACTACTCACCAAAGACAACAAAGACTGACTTCCCCAACTACCCTCCTACAGACATTGTGACCAAACCCTGCTATAGGTGCACATTACCTCTTTCTTCTGAAGTCCAAACAACCCACATAACACTTTCGGGAGGCACTTATGACCACTCCCTTTTGTAAACACAGACATCAAGGCACAGAGAAGGTCCACATTTGTTCTGGGTCATAATGGCAAATTGAGGGGCCAGTCCCAGAGAAAGGATTGCATTTTGCATATAGAAGGCAGCGGGGGGCAGAGGGGAGCAGTATTCTGAGAAGTACTGAGGGACTTCTGAGTTGGAGGAAACCAGTGAGGCTGCTTTCTAGTTCTGGGGCAGGGATGAGGCAGGGTAAGTCTGCAGGAAGAAGAGGAACAAAGCCACATTCCATGCAGTTGCCTTAATTATTTTATCAAAACCTGCTCCATTGTCCACTCCTCTGAGGCTCCATGAGCTGAGGCACTTTCAGAACACCAGGTAAAAAGTACCCCCGACTCTCTGCTCTGGTCATGAAGTCAGGCCTCTATCATATTCCCCAAGACTTCTGGAGGGACATAAAGTATACAGCCAGAAGGGACTGTGAAGGGCATCTATTCCAAGTCTTTTGTGTTATCCATGAGTTCCCAGAGGATAAGGCACTTGCAGACTCTCACTCTGAGTTGCTGGTAGAGCTGGCACAGAGCAAGATTGCCTGGAAGCCAAAGGGAGGAGAGTGCTCAGAACAGCAGGGGAGTCTATGCTTACCTTCCAAAGAATGGATTCCCTGCTCCTTGGCAGTCTTGTAAACACTGCTGAAATCATCCCCAAGGTTTGGGTCAGCACCAGCAGCAAGGAGGACCTGCACCACACTGGAAGAAATCAGAAAGACAGAAGTTTCAAAAGCTGGAAAAGCCTAGGTAGTAGAGTCTCAGATTCTGACACGTTTGGGGATTGGATCTGATTCTGTTCAAGTGAGTGGTACAGGGGAAAGAACATGACCTCTGCCAGTGTGGAAGTCAAGGGTAGGAATCTCTGAGACTTCCTAGCTGAGAGGCTGTGGCCAAGTTATTTAACACCTTTCTAAGGCCTTTTAGCTTTCCAAAAGTATAAAATACAAAGTATTTATTCAACAATTACTTGTCAAATGCTTATTGTGTTGTAGTCGCTGTGCCCTTGTGGAGCGTATAGTTTTCTGGGAGGACAACAATTTAGCATAAGATTATAACAATGCATGATCAAGGCTATGATGGAAGAAGTAGGAAAACAAGGGCGGGGGATCAAGAAAGGCCTCCCAGAGGATGTGGTATTTAAGGTATTTAAGACTTGAAGGCTAAAGAGCCAGAACTGGGATGGTGAAGTGGGAGGACTGGATGCGTTTACAGATCCTGGAGGCAAGTGAGCACAGGGCTTCACCTGAAGAAAGCAGGGCTGGAGCAAAAAGTGTAAGGAGGAGAAGCATGGGAAGGGAGGCAGGCTGGCCACTGAAGGGCTTAAGGGGAAGGGACTTGACAACATATGTCTTTTCTCCCCACCTCAAAATACACAGACTTAGAAAAATACATACCATATTGAAATACTAAATTAAAACATCCACCTCCTTAATCTAAATTCCAAGAGTAGCCACTATTCACAGATTGGTATATTTCCTTCCAAACCTCTGCTATTAGAAGAATCACTCCAGTAGCTGTGTGAGAATGGACTAGAGGGAGGAGGACCAGAGGCAGGGGGCTCCTCTGACTCATAGTGAGGTTAAATTACGTAAATTTATAAAGCACCGATGTGGGGATGAGCACTGAGTGTTATGTGGAAACTAATTTGACAATAAACTATTAANTACGTTCACTTCACTTCTACTATGAAATATTCCTGCCAATGCTTTCTTTTTTCCTTAAGAAAAAAAAAAGTGCATTCACTATAAAACATTCAGAAGATATAGGTAATTAAAAAGAAGGAAATATTTTATTTTATTTTATTATTTTATTTTTTATTTTTTTACAAATAGTTTATTGTCAAATTAGTTTCCACATAACACCCAGTGCTCATCCCCACAAGTGCCCTCCTCCATGCCCATCCCCCCTCCCCCCCACATCCATCAGTCCTCAGTTTTTGTCAGCATTCAAGAGTCTCTCATGGTTTGCCTCTCTCCCTTTCCCCCACCATTTCCCCCCTTCTTCTCCCCCTTGTTCCTCCGTTAAGTTCCTCCTAATCCTCCTATACGTGCAAACATATGATATTTGTCCTTCTCTGCCTGACTTATTTCGCTCAGCATAACACCCTCAAGGTCCATCCATGTTGCTACACATGGCCAGATTTCATTGTTTCTCATTGCCATGTAGTATTCCATGGTATAGATAAACCACATCTTTTTGATCCATTCGTCCGATGGTGGACACTTAGGCTCTTTCCATGTTTTAGCTATTGTGGAGAGTGCTGCTATGAACATTGGGGTGCATGTGCTCCTATGCATTAGCAGGAAATATTTTAGAATATGTAACAGGGGCACCTGGGTGGCTCAGTCAGTTAAGCATCCAACTCTTGATTTTTGTCTCAGGTCATGATCTCATGGTTCATGGGACTGAGCCCTACATCAGGCTCTGTGCTGACAGCATGGAACCTATCTGGGATTCTCTCTCTCTCTCTCTCTCTGCCTCTCTCCCCTGCTTATGTGCACTGGCTCTCTCTAATAAACTTGAAAAATAGGTTTTAAAAAAGGGAATATATAACATCCAGTTTTTTCAATGCATGTATGTTTTTATTTACGAAAATAAGATCATACATAAACTTTCTCCGAGCACGCACACACATTTCCATGTTTTAAATATTTGTCTACCACATTGTTTTTAATGGCTGTACAGTGTCCTACTATAACACTGTTGTATATTTTATTTAGCCAATCTTCTATTGTAAAATATTAGATTATTTTTAATATTTCAATAACACATGTCTGATTATTTCCTTTGGCTAAATTCCTAGGAGATGAAGTCCTAGGTCAAAAGTTTAAGCCTTTTTAAGGGTTTTGATAAATATCACCAAACTGAATTTCACTTTGGTGAAATTTTTATTTTTATTAGCAAAGGAAGAAGAATTGAGAGTAACTGTTGGGCCTTCCTTTCTCCAAAATAGGGTGTTTATTTTTCTTTATCACATGTCAATCTGGTAAAGAGAAATGGAATCACACTGCCGTTTCAACTTGCATTTCTTTGATTACTAAAGAGGTTAGACTTAAAAAAATATGTATGTTTAGGGGGCACCTGGGTGGCCCAGTGTGTTGAGCGTCTGGTCATGATCTTATGATACATGGGTTTGAGCCCCATGTCAGGCTCTGTGCTGACAGCTCAGAGCCTGGAGCCTGCTTCAGAACTCCGTCTCTCGTTCTATGCCCCTCCCCCGCTTCGCCCTATGTCTTCCTCTCTCAAAAATAAACATTAAAAAAAATGTTTAGTAGTTGTGTTTCTTTTTTCATGAATCACAACAGTTGACTTTATTTTTTTGAAACTAATGTCCTTTGACAATTTTTCTCTTAGTATGTTAATCTTTTGCTTACTGGCCTTCAGAAGAGTTAATGCCTTTGAAGGCATAAGTAAACATTTCAAAAAATTACTCTAATTATTATAAATATTAAAAAATCAAACAGTAGTTTTAGTTTTTCTCTTCTTAGTTTTTCAGTATCTGTAACCAGCAGTAGTGTTGATGGTTTTCCCTGTACCAACTGGCTTGAATTTCATTACCTTCAATAGGCAAAGCTTGGCTAAATTACTTGCTGTATGAATGAATGAATTTTAGTAATTCCCATGTCCACAGACACACATTCCTCACAGACAGATAAAAAAATTAGATGTCATCTCCCAGGTAGCTGAGGTGCTTCTACAACTGATCTAGCATTATCAGGTTGCCTCAGCTGTCTATTCACCTTACCTAAAAGGATCTTAAGAATTACCTTTCACAGGTAACCCTAGCAGGATATGGATTATAATCCCAAAGAGAAATGAGAAGTGTCTGTAAATAGCTAAAATCCATGTCTAAAACTCGGATACTGAATGCACAGCAGAGTCTGTCAGGTTCTCACTTGGAGACATATTTGCTCTTAGTTTACACATAAATGGGATAAGACTGTTTCCCAGAAGATTAAAAGTCAAGAGGGTACAAAAAATCTGTTATACATAGGTAAACCAATTGCTGGCAGTGAGAAAAATATATCTGCTAGAAAGGTAGTATGATATAAAAGTTAAGAACACTAGCTTTAAGGGGCGCCTGAGTGGCTCAGTCGGTTAAGCATCCAAGTCTTGATTTCAGCTCAGGTCATGATCTCATGGTTCATGGGATCGAGCCCGGCATCAGGCTCTATACTGACAGCACAGAGACTCCCTGGGATTCTCCTTCTCCCCCTCTCTCTGCCCCTCCCCTGCTCTCTTGCGCTCTCTCTCAAAATAAATAAATAACCTTAAAAAAAAAAAAGAATATGGCTTTAAAATCTGGGACAATCTGGGGTGCCTGAGTGGCTCACTTGGTTAAGTGTGCAACTTCGGACAAGCCTGGAGCTTGCCTCAGATTCTGTGTCTCCCTCTCTCTGCCGCACCCTGACTTTCTCTCTCTCCCTCTCTCAAAAACAGACATTTAAAAATAAGTAAATAAAATAAAACCTGGGACAATCAGAGCATCAACATGAATAATGGCAGTAATGGATTATAACCCATTGAGTAAAATAAGATTCCATAATTCCATACTGAAAATAAGTTAATGGAGAGAAAGGAAAGCTCTTCCTTGCTGTAGAATGACAACTAATAAATGTAGAAGGAATGATGAGATTAGAACATCATCATTTTGCAATCTCATAATTATCAAGGATAATAAGAGCGTCTGGCTCATACAGCTGTGTTAATACATGTAAAGTGCTTAGAACACCATCTGACATGTAATAAGTGCTCAACGAACTTTGGTTATTATTATTACTATGTACCTGACCTTGTGGTTGGGCTGTGGGGAAGTCAAGAGAAATGTGAATTAAGACACTTAAATTGGGAAGACAGCATGGTATTTTATAAAAAGCACAGAGACCTGGGTTTAAATCAAAGTTCTATCATTTACTGTCTGTGATCCTGGACAAGTTACTTCAGGACTGACACTCCATTTCCTTACCAGAATAATGGAGATAATGATGCCTCCTTTGCTGGTTATGAGAAAGTGTGTAAAACTTCGTAGCACATGGTACATAGAAGAAGCTCCACAAATACAAGCTCTCTTCCATTTCTCCATATAATCTTAGTGATAACAACATGAATTTGGGCCACAGTGGGCACCAGATGTATACCTGACCACCCCTTCCCCCAGGACTCACGCCAACACAGCCCTGTGTTAAGAAGGCAGCTCTTCTATATTCCACACAAGTCAGCTTGTTGTAAAATCCAAGTGAGAAAGGTTTGTCAATCTAAACTCAAAGGGACATAATTTGGTTAATCCTCAGATGCTGTATCCAATCACCATTCAATCACAACCCCTCCCATGGCAGGCTGTCCCTGCAGGCAGCTAGTGTCACTAACTGTGGTAACCTGGGCCTCTCCAGGTTCTGAGTATTGATTCCGTCTGTCCAATTTGTAGGCTGCAAGACGTGTCCAAGCAACCAAGTATGCTGCCCTTGGCCCTGGAGGGCAGACAGTGGTCTGGTAGGATGGAGAGAAGACAGTGACTAGGCTCGGCCCTCAGGTGGCTAACCCAATCAAAGGGAATGGGCAATTCACTTCACAAACTTGGAGGCCAAAGAGGGCAAGCAACTCAGCTAGTGACTCATTCTACAACCTCAGAGAAGACTCTCCTCACTTTTAAAAAACTCAAAAGGCAGCAGTCCCACTCTGGGGTATTGCTAGGACTAAAGGAACTGTGGCTGCTTAGTGGCCAAGAGTGGCACCAAACACCTTGCCAGATGGCTAGGAGGCTTTTTGTCCAATGGCCATTTAAGTATTTATGAAGCATCTAATCCAGCGCTCCACAGGGATCAAGCCCTTCTTGGAGAAGCCAGCTCAGATCAGGCCAGAGGGCTACATGACTATGCTTTGGCAATCAAAGCTAGCTTTGACGACCAAAAGAAGTTCCCGGACCTGTGGGCTACTGCAGGACAAAAACAGGCTAGCCGGGTTAGAGAAAGCTAAGGCAAAGCTGATAAGAACAGGCGTAGCAAGTGTCAAAACGTTCAGAGTCAAATTGGCCAGGCCCAGCAAGTGTCAAAACGTTCAGAGTCAAAATAGAACCAAGGGCCAGAGACTAGGCAGCAGAAATGAGGTAGAGAGTCAAAAGCCAGGTCAGATGCTAAGGACTAGGGGCTAAAGGAGAACAGTGGGTCACAAACCAAGTAAGCAGCCAGAAACTAAGGAATATCCAGGTCAAAGCAAGGCAAAAGAAGCAGAAACCAGGAACAGCAGTAAGACTTTGGAAATAAAGTGACTTCTGTCTCTTTGATGCTTTTTGCTGAAGCAGAAACAAATCCCCAGGTTCAGAACTGTATTTGGGAAAAGGTAACTTACATGCGGAGATGGTGAGTTGGCCGATCTGGCTGACAAGGGGAGTACAAGTTCAGGAATAAAATGGGAATGTGATGGCATGAAGGGAAGCAGGCACTGCTATTTGAGGTGATCTATTAAAGGACAACTGCAGCCTCCCCTGTTCTCACGCCGGCATCTGGGTGCCGTTTTGTACATTTGGGTTTAGATATTACTGCCTTAAATTTGGATAGCTGGTACCAAATAGACTGTGTTGTATGGGCTAGGCCTTCACAGTCTTAACACCTGGACTAAAGGGGGAAGAATATATCATTCCATGCACTTAACATTTTTCTACAACAGGAAACATTTCTACTCAAAGAATCTATGTCAACTACTCCCCAGGTTCTCCATAGGCAAGACTTAAGAACAGCAGCAATTCTCTGAGCCAGCTCAGGATTTGGTCTCTGGTAGTCTGTGGAAAGATATGCCTATCAATGCCAGGATTCATCTCAAAGGCCAGAGATAATCTCCAGACTCGATTTCCCTAATTTCGAGATTCAGAGGATGTGTACAGCCCAAGAGGATAGCAGTTTGTCCTTTGATGACCTGGCTCTAGCAGCAGTACTTTCTTCCTGTGTGCCCATCAGAATCTGTTCTGTTCTTATCTCTGCCCAAGTGAGCTGACTCACCAAAAAGCTGGGCCTTGTGAATGAATACTGAAGGTAAAGGATGTGAGAGTGAACTCTGATCCTAGGCCAAGAGCTGTTTTTCTCTCTGCCTTGTTTCTACTGACTGCTAGTCCAAATATCTATTTTCTTAAGGGTATGGAATGGCTAAGTAGGAGGAAGGCAGTAGTCAAATAATAAGAGCTAACATTTGTGTATACTTCCCACACGACACACACTGTTTTGAACACTTCATATATAATAACACATTTAATCTTTACAATGACGCAATGAGGCAGGTTATGCATTAAGAAAACTGAGGCACTGGTGGTTAAGTAACTTGTCCAAGGTATCATTCAGCTGTAAGGAGTGGAGGTAAGAGTCAAACCAGGGCAGTGTGGCTACAAAGTCCATGTCCTTATTCCTCTACCATGTTGCCCCTCACTTCCCTATAATGACTCCCAGGCAGCTAACAATCTGTGGGAGCACTGTACCCCAAGGCAGGTTTTAGTAGAAAAGCTAGGGTCAGAAATCCCAACAAGGGTATGAACAGTCAATTGCCAAAGGAAGAAACAAACAAAAAAGATTATCATTAAATATATGAGGAGATCCTCAAGCTTATCTGTTATTAGAGAAATGCAAATTAAAACAATGAAATATCACTTTAAATTCAACATATTGGCAACAGTTAGAAAGCTGAAAAATGCCAAGTGTTGGAGAGAACATGGGGTTCTGGGACTGTTTATGTGCTGTCAGGACAGACTGGTGCAGTCATTCTAGAAGCCAAGCTTGTAATACTTTGTCAAATTAAAGTACCTTACTCTATGACCCAGCACTTCTCCTGAATATATATATTCTTACACAGATCCATTAAAGGCAGCATGGAAGATGTTCACCCCAGCATTTTGTGACAGTGGGGAGTTGCAGGCTATCAAGTGTCCACCACTGGGGAATGAGTAAGTTAAATGTGGTAGAGACACATTATCTGATACAGCAGTTAGAAGCAACAGGCTAGATATACATTCGACAACACCACCATGATCTTTTATAAGGGTTGACTCCCTATCCCCTTCTATTAATCATTAACTGAATTTGACCACTTGTTCCAAAAGTTTATTCCTTCAGAAAGTGTCTCAACTGCAGAAATTCTAATTCCTATGATGATCTAGTGGATCTTGGGGACTAATGGGTTAAGGACCCAGAGAAAACAATGAATTCTCTGAAGTCCACCACAGACAATCAAATGTACCACTACTTCTACTAGGACTGTCCCCCTCTCCTTTAACTGGTTAGTGCTCATCACTTTCAGGGCTCTTCAGTGATAAGGTGACCAATTCACTGAGTCTTGTCTGATCTCCAGCTTGGATCTACGCCCTTCCTATTTGCCTACATAGAATGCAGTATCAACCCCCATGGGTGACCCTGATCATATTGTACCATGACTGCCTGCTTACTTTTATTTACCTTTCCTGCTAGACTGTGAGGCAAGGGTCATGTCTCTACTCTCTTCCCAGTTCCTGGCCCAGTGCCTAGGTCAAAGTGGTCAGTAGATGCTTTCTGAATCAGTGCATGAATAAATGAAGGATGAATAAATAAAATTTTTTTCTGTAAGTTTATTTATTTTGAGAGAGAGAGAGAGAGAGAATGAGCTAGGAAGGGGCAAAGAGAAAAGGGGACAGAGAATCTGACACAGGCTCTGTGCTGACAGCAGAGAGCCAGAGGCAAAGCTCAAACTCATGAACTGTGAGATCATGACCTGAGCTGGTTGGACTTAACCTACTGAGCCTCCCAGGCGCCCCCCAATCCTTATTTTATTTGGTGGGAAGTGGAGAATGGTATGGCGCCCTGCCCAGCCATCTCCTATCTGAGGGTCCAAACTAGGCCCCAGGCAGTTTAGCCTTCCACAAGGCAGTTCCCAGGCAAAGGTAAGGAAATGAATAGGAAAGTGGTCCCTAACTGGTAGCTCCCGGGATTCATGGAACTCCCTTTGGAGCCACAGCCCCCAGGAGGAACATTTTAATTTGCTGATCAGGTTGTAATTAGGTTAGAGGTGGGAGCTTCTGTAGGAAGGTTGGCTCACAACAACCTTGATGAGCTCCTGCTTTCAGGACGATGGGGTGTCACAATGCATGGGAAGATAGTTACATCGATCGATGTTAAGGCTTTCTGCTCTCAGTGGCCGCAGGGGCTTGGGGTTGCCACATTGTTTAGGAAAAAGCGAGGAAACCTGTGGTGTGGGCCGAGGCCTATGCTGGGCCAGACGCGTGTCAAAGACAGCTGGCGAGCAGCTGGAGTTGGTGAAGCAAGAAGGGCAGTGATCCTAGCTCCAGGTCGTCCCCACACAATGTTGAGCTTCAGGAGAAGCTCCTCCAACTCCTCCTCCCTTCTACCCCCCACATCCAAAGCACAGGGTCACTGTGATGAGTGTCACGGGTCCCAAGGAGAAGACAAAGAGTTGACCTATTCTCAACCCAGTGTACACCTCGATGAAGGGAGGAAGCAAAGAGGTCACAGTTCAGGAGGTTTGCTGGAAAGTCAAATGAGCTGTGGCTCATTCAGTCTACTGGCTGGTCTATGAGCCGGTCAGGAAAGCAGGGTGGCCTGACCAAAGGCACTGGCATGTGTTAAATCTAAAGATTCTATGTCATGAACTGGGAGTGGAGAGGGTGAGGAGAGCAGTTTTCTTTTTAAAGCAGGTTACTTAGGAAACAAACTAAAGATCAGGTAGTACCTGTATAGAAAATGTGCCCCAATTTTCCCAAAAGAGGATAATAATCTTTTGTTTATGTCCCTCAAAAGGTAAAAATCAGTAATCATAATAACAGCAGCCATAGTGTGTTAAGCACTTTGCATTCACTATTTCAGCTCCATATAACGACTTACAATGAGGTATTAGTCCCATTTTATAAGTGAATAAACTGAGGCTCAGCAAGATAACATGAATTGCCAAAATATACACATTAATTAAGCATAGGAACTGAGATTCAAATCCAGATCTGTGTGAGGCCAAACCTCGTACATATTCCCCTAAACTCCACTGGTTCTCACTCATCCAACCATCTGTCCATTAGTGTGTCTTACTATCCCATAACTACTGAGCCCCTCTGTGTACCAGGGACAGTGACATTTTTGATGGTACAGTAAAGGAGGTCATAGCAGCCAGCTGGGTTAAAAGGGAGTCTCATTCAGGTGGACAAGGGTCAAGATCAGTGGTGAGACCATTTGGGGCAAGGCTCAAGGAAGACATGGCACATTAAGGAGAGGCCAATGAATCAAGACCACTCATCACAGGGTTTCCAAGACAATCTTGATTTCACATCCTCAGCCTGGTTTCAAATATAATTCCCTATCTGTTCATGTCTTCCAATCTGTGTTCTATAATATATGGTTGTCGAACCTATGGGCCAACGTGGTCAAGCTCTGATTATTAGGGATTTCACCACAGTATGGGCCCGATTAGGCTCTCTCTAGGCAAATGATCTATAAGAGCATGCTGGGGCTGGTATTTTTCTTCAACTCTGGATGAAACTAACAACAAGAAAACAAAAAATATTAATAACACCACCAGATACCTATGCACTAAATAGTCTTATGTGCATTTTAATCTTCACAATCACCCTATGCTGAGGTAGGTGCTATTATTATTCACATTTTGCCAGTGGGAAAACAGAGCCAGTTAAGAGACAGAGCTAGGTTTTAAACACAGGCAGTCTCCTTCCAGAGCTCTTGCTCCTCACCACTGTCACACATAACTAGACGATGTACTCCCCAAAGAAGGAACTGTGCTTGGCCATCTGTTCCTCACACATAAGGCCCAGTACAGACCAGTAAATATTTACTGAATCAATTCACTTCTGAGGCCTTAACACTGCACTGAGTTTTTAGTCACCTCCTGGGCTTTATTTCCTAGTATTGCTAAGTTGGGTCTTCCTCACCCTGCATTTTACAGTTGGTTTTTGGTTTTTTAATTGTAGACTTAAACACTCATCCCTATTAATGTTTATCACCACAGATTTAACCATTGTTCTAGCCTACTGAGTTCTTTTTTCATGTCCATGATTCTTTCACCTAACATATTAGCTCTCTCTTTAAGCTTCATTTAATCTGCCATTGGGTTGGCATTTATCCATGGTCTCAACAGAATCACTGATGTAACTACTGAAAATGACGGTGAGTCCGGTGGCTCACCACTTGAGTCTGCTCTCCAGCTTCCAATCACATATACATAACATATGAAATAGGTCATTCACCATTTATTAGTCTGACTGAACTATTCTCCACATCATATTTTATTCATGTGGATGTCATGAGAGGCAGACAAACACCTTGCTGAAACCCACACACACCTACTATACTACTGTATATATACAGTAGTATATATACTGTATATATATACTACTGTATATATACTCCTGACCCACTAGCCTGCAGCCTTATTTAAATAAGCAGCTCACCTCTTTCCACCATCTTGGAGCCTGTGGAGGCCTGCTGGGAACAGGACTCTTAAAACGACAAATATGTCTGGAAGGCTGTAGTCCATGGCCATTTTTGCTGGCTATAAGTGAGAGGTCTTTGGAACCAGAGGGAGCATCTTCTTAAAACTGAAGATGTTTATGCTCAAGATGAAACTGAATTCTATCTAGGCAAGAGATGTGCGTGTATGTACAAAGCAAAGAACAACACAGTGACTCCTGGTGGCAAACCAAACAAAACCATAGCAATGTGGAGACAAGTAACTTGTGCTTGTGGAACTGGTGGCATGGTTCATGCCAGATTCCAAAGCAACCTTCCTGCTAAAGCCTCTGGCCACAGAATCCGTGTGATGCTGTACCCCTCAGGGATTTAAACTTACTGAAAAGAAAATAAAGGTAGATTGGGGCGCCTGGGTGGCTCAGTCAGTTAAGTATCTGACTTCGGCTCAGGTCATGATCTCACGGTTTGTGGGTTCGATCCCCGTGTTGGGCTCTGTGCTTACAGGTAGCTCAGAGCCTGGAGCGTGCTTCAGTTTCTGTGTCTCCCTCTCTATCTGACCCTCTCCTGCTCACGCTGTCTCTCTCTCTCTCTCTCAAAAATAAATAAAACATTAAAAAAATTTGAAAATAATTTAAAAAATTTGAAAATAAAGGTAGATTTGTTCTCTTAGATAGATAGAAAGAAAGAAAGAAAGAAAGAAAGAAAGAAAGAAAGAAAAAGACGAGTAGCCCCTGGCACAGAGTGGGTCTGATGTCTTTAAAGATGTGGGAGTGAACCAGACCATAGTCCTTAGAAGTGGAACACCCTTCCCCATGATGACCAGGATGAGCAATGGATGCTCTCCTTATCGGTCCCAACTGAAACTCTCCAGGAGGGCACTGAACACAGAACCCCCAAGAGGGCTATAGTGTTGGAGAAGGGGGGTTATCCTGAGACTGTTATGTTAGTTAGGCAAATGAGCTGGCACTGCTTTCCAGGGAGCACTGTCTTGGGTTGCCTGAGGTCAAGGCATGCATCTGCCAAACTAGAATCAGTGCATGCTGGAATTGGAATATCATTACTATGAAACAGGATTATCTTGAGCAATGATTCCAAATGGGATTAGAAATGACTCTGTTATTCAGACATAATCGGCCACAGCAGCAGCAGTGGGAGAAACATCAAGCTTGGCACACTTTTCTGGGGGCAGGATGCTGGCATTCCAGGTACCTGGCCAGCACTTTCACCCACCCTTCCTTGCTGGGAAATACCGAGCACTGTCCAACATCGGGCAGGTGGCCACCTGGGACAAGAGCCAGTCCCACATCAAAGTGCCCTGCTCTGGGGTCTCATGTCCTAGGCCCAGCTTCTTCAATGGGAAGGAGTGGAAAAAGAATCTCCAAAGACCTACTATTTCTGAGTCACTTAAAGGTACTGATGAGAGACAAGTAATACAGGCTTACCTGCAGACCATTCACTAATTTCCTCCTGGAGTGACCAACAATCAACAATAATAATTAAGACACCACTACTACCACTAACTAACAAACCCTCATCAAGTGCTTACAATATGGTAGGCATTGTTCTAAACACTACATATATTTACATATTTAAACTTCAAAACAGCCTTTTGTGGTAGATCTACTTATCCCCATTTTATGGTAGATGTGAAGAAACGACCACAGATAAATGAAAGAACTTGCCAAGGTACATAACTAGTAAGAGAAAGAATGAGGTTGAACCCAGGTAATCTGGCTCTAGAGCTATCGCTGAACCCATACTAGAGTACCACAGACTGAGAGGATCGTGGCCTGTGTTGGATAAGGCCTTTCCTTCATATTCTCTGGTCTCTAGCCTCTGCCAGATCCTCCCACCAGATCTGGCACATTCCTACTTTCTCACCTTTGTGAACCTATGCTCACACCAATCCCTCTTTCAGAAATGCTGTCCTTCTAGTCCCCACCTCTTTCAATCAAAATCCTGTCCATCTTTCAAGGCCCACCTCGTGTGAAAGGCCTCCTTCAATGATCTTGCCTCTACCTGGTATGATCTCCACCCAGCACTATAGGTGATTTTCTCTGAGGCACTGACCACATTCTACCTCATTCTACAGTTAAAGTGGGACTTGTTTATCCCTTTACTTTCAGCTTTTTAAGAGTTTTTTAAGTAATCTCTCTACCCAACATGGGCCTTGAACTTACAATGCCAAGACCAAGAGTGCATGCTCTAATGGTTAAGCCAGCCAGGCACCCCCTAATTGCCAGCTCTTTGAGAAAAGGACAATGTTTTGTGTTTATAGACTTCTCATAATCATCTAGAACATCTCAGCACCAGGGGGTCATCAAGAAACCCTGACTGAGCTGACTTTACTCTGGTCCTGGCACCCCTTAGGCCAACCCATGGCCTTGCTCCCCCAACTGCCTCCCTCCACAGGCAGCATACTCCAGTGGAAAGAATGAGAATCTGTGGTTCAAAGACACCTGGATTCAAATCCTGGCTCCCTCTTTCACTTATTAGACAAGAATGGGATCTCTAAGCTTCACTTTCCCCATCTGTAAAATAGGGATAATAATCCTTCCCTATTAGGATTGCAGTGAGGATTAGAGTCAGCCTGAGAAGTGCCTGACATGGGTCTGGCATACAGAAGGTACTCAATCACAGCCATAGCCATGACTGCCACTACAGTCAGAAGATCAGCCAGCACAGCACAGCCTCCTTGGGCAAAGGAAGCGCCCCTCTGCAACAAGCAGCCAGGCCAAGAACAGGATGGGGACCTGGGAAGAGGCTATAGGCCTCTAGGTGGATAGACCTCTACGTGGTTGGGCCCTCTAAGGACCTGCACTGAAGCAAAGGTGCAGGGGTGCTCTACCAGCACCACCTCTGGCCAGCCAGCAAAGGAGAGCTGCTCAGGGAAGCTGCCCCTGGTCCAGCTCCAAGACCAGCATCTCTCTGAGAACACCGATGCAGCGGCTAGCCCCGCAATGAAAGCCTGCACAGCCAGGAATCTGGTTTAGACTGCTGGTTTCTTAAAGACAGGGTTTAATGCCCACCCACCCACTGTCTCAGAAGGTGGAGGGAAAATAAGCAAATGCTAAAAATAAATGACTGCTATGAGAGGAAATTAAATGGTCTTCAGCCAAGGATGGCAGCATTTTAAAATTAACAAAGCCCAGGTACCACATCCAGGAAGGCCTTGGCAAATGCGTGTTATCCACTCATTAGATCAGCTCCTCAGGGACCCTGGCCAAGCAGAGAAGGCAGTGCCGGGAAGCAGTCCTTCCGATGCTGATGAAATGCACTCTGGGAGAAAAAGCAGAGGAGGGAGGGAGACTCTTGTGGGGAATTTCAAACAGTCTGGCTGGAGCTCTGCTTCACAGCCTCACCTTCTCTGAGGCAGAGGCTTTCAGAGCAACCACCAAGCCCAAGTGGACTCAAATCTGAATATCCCCCTACCATCTCACTCTTTCAGGATCTTTGGTTCCTGGGGCACATCAGCCACACTATCTAGGTGGTCTCACTGCCTCGCAGTCCAGAGACAAGGAGTTTGAGGATAACGTGGGATGGGAGGCAAGCTCCCAGTCCTGTACCCTGTACTTTTTTCTTACTATGAAGATCATAGGATACTTTGTGAATTTATATGAGCTCATTGTATATCACTTGTAAATGAATTTATCATTGTTCATTAGGAATTATACTTCATGACATCACAAATTATGTGAAATCACAAACCTTTATTCTCTATTAACAATCAGAGTATACACTGTGAAATACTATCAACAATAGGAAATCTAAACACTCCAGGTGACCAGGAACTATACGAATTCATTCTGAGATGACAAACATGAATTCTCAGTGTGCCACTAGTCACAATTAAAATGAAAATTAGAAAAGGATGATGGCTTTTTAAACAATTTTTTTAAATGCTTATTCATCTTTGAGAGAGAGAGAGAGAGACTGAGTATGAATGGGTGAGGGGCAGAGAGAAAGGGAGTCACAGAATCTGAAGCAGGCTACAGGCTCCGAGCTGTAAGCACAGAGCCTGATGCGTGGCTTGAACCCAAGAACGTTTTAAGTTTTGACTTTAAGTCAATTTATTGAAGTATCATTTACCCATAGTAAAATTCACCCTTTTAAGATGTACAATTTGATGAGTTTTGATTGTACAATCACCACCACAATCAAGATTTAGAATATTTCCATCATCCAAATGTTCCTTTGAGCCCTTCCTCCTACTCCTAAACCCTAGCAGCCACTAACCTGAGTTCTGTCTCTACAGTACTACCTTTTCCAGATTGTCCTACAAATGGAATTATATCACAGCTGGGTTTTTTTCTTTTGTGTCTGGCTTTAGCTAAGTATAAGGCTTTTAAGATTTGTCCCTGCTTGGGATGCCTGGGTGGCTCAGTCGGTTGGGCGTCCAACTTCAGCTCAGGTCATGAGTTCGTGGGTTCGAGCCCCGCATTGGGCTCTGTGCTAAAAGCCAGCTCAGAGCCTGGAGCCTGCTTCAGATTCTGTGTCTCCCTCTCTCTCTGACCCTCTCTTGCTCACGCGGTCTCTCTCTCAATCAGAAATAAATAAAACATTAAAAAAAATTTTTTTTAAGATTTCTCCCTGCTGTTGCACATGTTGAGTAATTTGTTGTTGCTGTTGTTTTTTTTTTTATGTTTTTTTTTATTTTTAGGAGAGAGAGAGAGATAGCGTGAGGGGAGGGTCAGAGAGAGAGGGAGTCACAGACTGAAACAGGCTCCAGGCTCTGAGCTGGCAGTCAGCACAGAGCCCGACGCGGGACTCGAACCCACGAACCGCGAGATCATGACCCAAGCGAAAGTCGAACGCTTAACCGACTAAGCCACCCAGGCGCCCCTGTTGTTGCTGTTGTTTTTAACTGTGGAATAGTGGTCCACTGTATGGATGTACCATAATTTGTCCATTCACCAGCTGATAGATATTTGGATGATTTCCAGTTTGGGGCAAAATAAAACTACTATAAATGTCTTTTTTGAAGATTTTTTATTTTATTTCATTTTATTTTTTTTTTTAATATTTTTATTTCTAGGAGAGAGAGAGAGAGAGAGACAGCGTGAGCAGGGGAGGGTCAGAAAGAGAGAGGGAGATACAGACTCTGAAATAGGCTCCAGGCTCTGAGCTGATAGTCAGCACAGAGCCCGACGCGGGGCTTGAACCCACGAACCGCGAGATCATGACCTGAGCGAAAGTAGGACGCTTAACCGACTAAGCCACCCAGGCGCCCCATCTTTTTTGAAGATTTTTAAAAAATGTTTATTTATTTTTGAGAAAGAGAGTGAGTGAGGGGCAGAGAGAGGGAGACAGAGGATCTGAAGCAGGCTCCACACTGATCACACAGAGTCTGACGCGGGGCTCGAACTCACTAATCATGAGATCATGACTTGAGCTGAAGTTGGATACTTAACCGATTGAGCCACCCAGGCACCTATAAGATGTATGTTTTTATGGTTCGTGGACAAAGTTGGTATAAGAGTTGGTTTTGCTGAGTTGCATGGTAAATATGTTTTGCCTTTATGAGAGACTGCCAAAGTATCTCCAAAGTGGTGACAGCATAATGCATTCCTATCAGCAATGATGACAATTGTTCTGCATCTGTGTCAGCACTTGGTACTGTCAGCTTTTCTACACTTTAGCCATTCTAGCAGTTATATATATATACTGGCTTTTCCTTATAATCCTAACTTGCAATTTCTCTAAATGACTAATGCTGAGTATCTTTTCACGTGTTTATTTGCCACCCATCTCTTCTTTCGTTAATGTCTGCTCAAATCTTTTGCCCATTTTTTAAAAATTGGGTTGTCTTTTTGCTGTTGATTTTAAGACTTCTTTGTATCTTTTGGACACTATTCCTTTATCAGACATGTGTTTTGAGTCATTAAAAATTATAGGGATATACATCATACCACATTTCCACCACACCACTGTCTCTTGCACGTAAACACTGATGAAGGAAACCGGACATTCTTACACCTTCGTTTTACAAATACCTTAGTGACACTGGACGGAGGGTCAAGCAGCAGTTTGTTAACTGCTAAAACTCATGAGACTCTTTTTACCTAACCGTTAGGTTTTAAGGAAAGCTACATCTGGAGACATGGCTGTCCTATAAACAGCTTTTGGCCCCCCAGGCTCTGCACCTCCTAAAGCCCTGTTCTGGTCCGCCAGACTCCTGGAATGGTCAACAGTCGTCACACTCCATTGCTGGCCATTGTTCACTGGGAAAGGTAGGAGGCTCCCAATCCATCCTTCAGTGAAAGAGCAAACAGCGGGGCCTGTGGCTGCTTGGACATCAAAGTTGAGCAAAAGGCCAGGCAGGCTCTGCCTCTCCGCCTACACATCCTGCAAACGCCATGTGAAGGAGCTTCCCTGAGGGGGTCATGACTTTCAGCTTGTCATAGCACACATCAAAGTTCGCACCACACACGAACTGGGTACATGGGTTCGAATCAAGTTGCCCAAGAACGGATACTCAGCCATTGTATCGTTTTAATCCTGTGTTTTCCCAAGTAATTAAGCCTTCTTGCTTATGAACTTGTGACTAAGTAAAGCATCACTGAGAGGTTGTAACATCAAAGTGCCTTCCACCGTCTGTCCATGTTTGGTAAAATTGGATTTCTTTCCTTTCTTAAAGAAAAACTAATTGAATTCAGCTGAAGTCTGGGTATATTTGCATGAGCTGGTGAAGGCTATGCTAAGTCACAGTGATCATCCTGGGACCCTGTGGCTTAGCCTTTAGTTGGGCTGGGTCAAAGTGCAACACAGAACGAGGCACCCAGACTCAGGCTAAACAAGTGCCTGTGGCATGAGGCTTATGGAGGTCTTATTGTGGAAAAGGGTCAGCCCCCAGGGACTGCTCAAGCCACTAGTACACCCAAGCTGTTACTAGGGCTGGCAAAAGGGTCATCCTAGTACAATGTTGGTAAATCTTTGGCAGAACGGCTATTGAAAACAATGGCCATCACATTACTTGAGTCCTTGATGTCAGCAGTCTGAGTAAGCTTCTTAGGCAAAGGCTGTGATGCTTATTATCTGAATCCCCTCACAGCCTAGCACATGAACACCAGACACAGTATAGTTTTAAAAAATGTTTGCTGGATACATAAAATGATAGCATAAAGGGGTGCCAGAACAAAGTTCCTCTTTCCTGAAGAACCAAACTCTCCGTATCCCTTTTTTGCCTTGTTTGTCAGGAAACTTCAATCTAAATTAATACTTAATTCCACTAATTACCTGATTTGCAGTAAGTACAGCATGGTCCCATTTATGTAAAATTACACACACACACACACACACACACACACACATCAATCTCTAGACAAAGGGAATTCAGTTGACTGCTACTTTCTTCTCTATATTATTTTTACAAAAACAATAAACCTATTTCAGAAAAGAAAATCTCGTTCAACCCTGATACAATTATCTTTCCTTTTACCAATATGATTTCTGATCTTGATCCAGTTTTAACTCTCCTGTGTACATTTATATTTGTATTTTAATTTGAGTCACTGCTAACCCTTTTTGGAAATAAAAGGAGAGAATAAATTATAAATTAAGTTCCCATATATACTTTAAAAATTCTGTTCCACAGTACCGTATCTTCTATTCACAGTACCGTATCTTCTATTCAAAATTAAATAAAATAGTACTGTCTTTACTATTCAAAATCAAGTTAAAAGACAAATACACATATAAATAACAGTTCACAAGAGGTTAATCTCCTTAAGTGTAGAGACTATTGTGCTCTATCCTGAAGGACGCAAGGCATGAAGTAGGCACTCACTAACGGCATTTGAGGTAAAATGACTGAATGGTCTCAGGACCTCTCCCTTGAGCTTGAGGGCTGCCAACATCTAAAGGAGGTGAAGGTTCTCTGCTGTCAGCTTTGAATCAAGAAGTGCAGCCCCTCTACCCTCCCTTCATCCACATCCAACTGAAAGGTGGTGGTATTTCAGGCCTGGCCAGTATGATTCCAGAGGCCTTGGGGATTGATGAAATGAGGATTACCACACTTCGAATCACGAGAAACATTCTGGCAGACTGTGCTGGCAGAGACATGATCATCTCTCCAGACCACCTCCCACGACACTTTACCAATGAAGCCTACTCACTCTGACCAAGATACTCCTGGCATTCCTTTTTATCAGGTTCTATTTTTCCTTTTCCTCTTTTAATTTTTTTTTTAAGTTTTAATTTTAGAGAGAGGGCAAGTGGGGGAGAGGGGCAGAGGGAGAGAGAGAATCCCAAGCAGGCTCCATACTCAGTGTGGAGCCTGATGCAGGGCTCAATCCAAAAACCCTGGGATCATGACTTGAGCTGAAATCAAGAGTCAGACGCTCAACCAACTGAGCCACACAGATGCCCCTATTTTTCCTTTTCTTTAGTACTCCTTACTTTCTAATACGGTATGTAGTTTGCTTATGCGTTATATTTATTGTTTATTGTCTGTTCCTGCCTCTCTCTACTCAGGGACCATCACTACTTTAGAAATATGCTCTATGAGGGCAAAGATCTTTGTCAAGAACAGTGACTGGCAAACAGTAGGTGCTAAAAATATATACATATGTGTGTGTGTGTGTGTGTGTATATGATATGAATAAATTAACCTAAAAAGTTTGCTATTTTCCATAAAAATCTGTCCCTACGCACTAGAAGGAAAAGGCACAAAATGGATGTTTAAAACACCAATAATTAGTCCTAGGAACCAAAACAAGTAAATACAAGCCAACACTTGCACTTTGCCCAACAAGTATCGCTGATTTGCTAATGACCCTGGATAGAGACAGGACAATCAGTTAAGCCAACAACTCATTAGATTTAAAGAGAAGTGTCCCCAAAGCACATCTACCAGCTATCTGCTCACTGATTGACAGTGTAGTGTTATTTCCTACTCTGTCTCAGCACTGAAAATACTACGTAAAGAAAGGCACACATTCCCTTCTCTTTTCTCTACCACCTGCTATCTCTTGTGGATGGAGATACTCGCAAGCTGGGAAAGAAAACTGGTGGGTGGCATGGAGGTGGTGGTGGGTGGAGTATCACTGTTGAATAAACACATGTGTTTATGTGTAGAGACATCTAAGATGGGCAACAGAGAATAACAACTCACCATTTTTTTTTGTTTTTTCTTTAATATTTTTATTTATTTCTAAGAGAGAGAGAGAGACAGCATGAGCAGGGGAGGGTCAGAGAGAGAGGGAGATACAGACTCTGTAATTTTTTTTTTAATGTTTTTTTATTTTATTTCTAGGAGAGAGAGAGAGACAGTGTGAGCAGGGGAGGGTCAGAGAGAGAGGGAGTCACAGACTTGAAACAGGCTCCAGGCTCTGAGCTGGCAGTCAGCAGAGAGCCCGATGCGGGGCTCGTACCCACGAACCGCGAGATCATGACCTAAGCGAAAGTCGGACGCTTAACCGACTAAGCCACCCAGGCGCCCCGGGAGATACAGACTCTGAAACAGGCTCCAGGCTCTGAGCTGGCAGTCAGCAGAGAGCCCGATGCGGGGCTCGTACCCACGAACCGCGAGATCATGACCTAAGCGAAAGTCGGACGCTTAACCGACTAAGCCACCCAGGTGCCCCACAACTCACCATTTGTAACAGGTAGCACATACGCTATCTCACTAGGTTCTCACAAAAATATAGCAAGAATCTACTCTGCTCACAGAGTCAGTCCTCTCATACCTCTGCTTTGATAATATCCTGTCCACATGGCTCTGACATCATTGATGACACTATACTCTGTCTCTCTACCTGCCATTCTTTTTCACATTGGACTTGAGCTCCCCATGTCTGATTCTCCAACGATGAGCAGAGAGTCTGGCTCAGAGCAGCTGTTTACCAAATGTTTGTAAAAATAAATGATTTCAGATGAAGAAATAGGGGTGCCCCCAGAATTCTTAAATTCAACCATGGGTCAGAACCAGGACTGGATTCCAGGATTCTCAACTTCAAAGCCTATTTACACCAAGTTTTCTTTTAAGGGCTTGGAGCTTAAGTTGCAAATAAGGAAATGGAATGCTGAGAACAAGTTCAGGACAGAGGAGCAGACCTGACTCAAGACCTATCTCAAGTATGGCTAAGTTTCTCAGCCAGTCTGAAGCAGTGCCGTCTTGATATTAGAAAACCCGTTTTGTTGGTTTCCACCACATTTATGGGCCTTCCAAAGCAGACAAAAGCCTTAATGATCTGCTTAAAGGAAAAATTAAAACTGGTAACTCAAACTATCCATTTCAGTGGCTGCTACTAAAGTGCCCAGTCTGCTTTTTTGGATAGAATTTCTTTTTGCTCTTTTCTAATTAATTCTTTTGCACAACTACAGCTAGACACTGGGATGGAGAGGCAGCCTATAGTACTGGCCCAGGGTCTGGCAGCAGTGAGGTAAAGTAAAACACATACACTTTGTAGGCAGCCAGACCAGGTTCTAACTCATCTGTGTGATCTCAGACAAAACACCTTATCTCTCCGGGCTTCAGTTTTCTCAGCTGCAAAATGAGAAATCTATCTATCTATCTATCTATCTATCTATCTATCTATCTATCTATCTATCTTGTGGCAGTTGTGAGAACTGGAGTAACTCTCCACACATGGGACTATTTCAATCTTTACAAAAGAGCTACCCCTTGAAGAAATAGGGAAGTGGGCAGGAAAAGAGCATGGCCTCCAATGGGAGGGAGAATGCCCCCCCTCCTTCCCTAGGTTCCATTAGAACCTCCAAAGAAATAGCCTAGTGGGCCCTCACTGTGACTACAGATTCCTCAACATGGACAGATGGTTGGACCTTGAGGGTGTTATGCTGAGCGAAATAAGTCAGGCAGAGAAGGACAAATATCATATGTTTGCACGTATAGGAGGATTAGGAGGAACTTGACGGAGGAACAAGGGGGAGAAGAAGGGGGGAAATGGTGGGGGAAAGGGAGAGAGGCAAACCATGAGAGACCCTTGAATGCTGACAAAAACTGAGGACTGATGGATGTGGGGGGGAGGGGGGGATGGGCATGGAGGAGGACACTTGTGGGGATGAGCACTGAGTGTTATGTGGAAACTAATATGACAATAAACTATTTGTTAAAAAACAAAACAAAACATGGACAGATAGTAGAAAATGAAAACATGAAGGTAACTCACATGTGTACCTTCAACCAATTAACACACTTTCAAACATTCTGTGACTTCAATAATGCAAATGACTTGCCTAATGTCACAAAGCCAATGAAAGATAGAGTTAGGATCCAAAGCTATATTCTTCCCTCTCCACATGTCCTATACTTTCCATTGAACCAGGTGTAGACCTGACCTTCTGCTCAGTCCATCACCCTGCCTCTGGAGAAAACAACAGGGAGACAAACAAAGGTGGGAGAGGGTTCTGGAATGTGGTCTGCAGGGATCTGGCTAAGGGAGCCCTGTATGGAATCTCTCACCTGTCGTTTCGGCTGATGGCTGCCACCATGAGTGCTGTCCAACCAAGTCTGTGCCTTGCATTGACATCTGCACCTTCTGACAAGAGCCTAGAAAGAGAAATATTTTCAGTGTATGGCTTATCATGGACGTAAGAGAGGAAGAAATAACACATTCAACAAATAAGGAGGCTAGATGAATCTGGAAACAGTTAGAGGCCTTTGAGAACTAAGTACCCATCTTAGCTCCTCTGGCCAGTCTCCCCCCAACCCCAGGCATCCCCTACCCTTCTCCTTCTCCCCTTAAATGAGTCTGGCCCTGCTGTTATCCTTCTAGCCTTCTGAGAAAGAATGTGCCTTCTCTACGTTAATACCCTGACACCTGCACTACCTTGGTCCAGAATGTTCTCTCCCTGATTCTTTGCCTATTCTACTCCTACTTCCATGGTATGGGGTACAATCCTGGCTTGAGGGCTCCCTCCTGAGAAAGCTTCCTTAGCTCATCCAATCCACAGATCTCTTTTCCATCCTTAGAATTTCCTCATGCTTAGCACTGAATGCCCAATGACACTGCTTATCTAGGTAATTCCCAGTTTACAAAAGGATCACACTTCTCAAGTTTCTCTGTATGGTAGCTATTTGGAAATTCAAAATCTCAAACCCAAGGAAAACATGGAAAGAAGGCTTGAAATGCTAGATTGGGGTGCCTGGGTGGCTCACTTGGTTAAGCTTCCAGTTTTGGCTCAGGTCATGATCTCACAGCTCGTGAGTTCGAGCCCGGCGTCAGGCTCTGTGCTGACACCTCAGAATCTGGAGCCTGCTTTGGATTCTGAGTCTCCCTCTCTGCCTCTCTGCCCCTCCCCGACTTGTGCTCTGTCTCTGTGTGTGTGTGTCTCTCTCAAAAATAGACAAATATTACAACAACAAAAAAAGAAATAAAGAAATGTTACTTTAGNAACAGGGAGACAAACAAAGGTGGGAGAGGGTTCTGGAATGTGGTCTGCAGGGATCTGGCTAAGGGAGCCCTGTATGGAATCTCTCACCTGTCGTTTCGGCTGATGGCTGCCACCATGAGTGCTGTCCAACCAAGTCTGTGCCTTGCATTGACATCTGCACCTTCTGACAAGAGCCTAGAAAGAGAAATATTTTCAGTGTATGGCTTATCATGGACGTAAGAGAGGAAGAAATAACACATTCAACAAATAAGGAGGCTAGATGAATCTGGAAACAGTTAGAGGCCTTTGAGAACTAAGTACCCATCTTAGCTCCTCTGGCCAGTCTCCCCCCAACCCCAGGCATCCCCTACCCTTCTCCTTCTCCCCTTAAATGAGTCTGGATATATATATATCTGGAAGGCTCCCTGAGGAGGTAATGCTAGAGAGTCAGCCTGACAAATGAGGTTGAAGGAGAGGAAGGAATGTATCAGGCAGAGGGTAAAGCCTCTCAACCAGAAGAGAAGGCAGCATGACTGGGCACAAAATCTGAGGGAAGAGTATCAAGAGAGGAGACTGGGAAATCACTCATCTCTCACCTCTTATTTGGAGGATTTCTTCTGGTGAAACTCCTAGGCCTCTTTTCCACACACAGTTAAGCTACTTTTATGCAGAAAGAATTTTTTATGGCCAAGAATATAAAGAGGCTAAGAACCCTGTGAGACAAAAATCTCTTTTGCACAAAACCTCCTTCCTAACTTACAAAACCTTCCCTGGTTTAGCAGGTGCTGTGGAAAGCACATGGGTCTGAGAGTTTAGAGCCTGGAGTTCCGATCCTAACTATGATTCTGATAGGATGGCTTCATTTCTCTGGTCCTTAGACCAGAAGGCCAAAAAATCAGGAGCAGCCAAAGCAAATCAAAGAGATTTCTGCAGGAAAAGACGTGAACTGTGCCTTGAAGAATGGAAGCAGTTTAGAGAGGAGGGAGGAAGTGCACAACAGTCAAGACAAAAGGAACAAGACACTATTCAAGAAACAGAGAAGCAACGGGGAGGTATATTCGGAAATCCTCAAGTAGATCCATCCAGGTGACAGTTCATAGCAGAGAAACAGGTAGCTGCCAAGGTATGCAGGGCCTATAACAGGGCCTCTAAAGCCAAGCCACAGGGCCAAGGCAGTGGGCATACTCCTTTTGTGGGTCATAGGTTTCTTTGAGAATATGACCAAAGCTGATGATTCTCTCCAGAAAAGTGAACAGGAGCACAAGTACTCAAAAAAGATTTTTTTTTTTTTTACAATATCCAGGAGTTCACAGGTCTTCATGAAATCAATAACAGATCCTAGGTTAAAAACCCAACCTAGAAGAGTTGACAAATGACAGGCATGCATCCTACTGTCCTGCACTCCTGCATCTAAGTCAGAAATCATGAATCTCTCCCGGAAGTCTTTTCTGTGGAGCCTTTTAAAAGAACCTCAAAATCCTTCTCAACCCTCGTTCCAATCAGGCATCATCAATCAGCTAAAGCCAGCAATGAGAAGAAACCTATTTGGCATTCCTCAGACTCTTACCACAGGCAAGAGGGTTGTCACTGAAGGTTTCTATGCAAAAGAAATTATAAAATTAACCTGGTACCTTAAGCAAGCTGACTCTGAAAGGGGAGAGAATAGAAAGTGAGGACAAGAAGGCAGTTTCGGGGCTCTGGGAATATAGACCAAGGGAGACAAATCAGGGCAGGAAAATGAGAAAGCAGAGAATGGCCAGAAGAAGCTCAGTGCAGCCAGAATCTCTTCTGTCTCCAGTGGGTAGTGAGCTGTTTTCCCCTGTCTGGGCCCTGAGAATTCTGGAAGCAGCTCTGATCTGGAAGTAGGGCTGAAGAAAGAGGACTGAGATGTCTCCTCCTCACGCCCCTTGAGGACCGAGTATAGTGTAATGAAAAGGATGAATAAAAGGACTCTGTTATAAATCAAACTTGGACTCCAATTCTAGTCCAGCTAGATAACCCTGGGCAAATCAATTCGGAGTCTCAGTTTTCTCACCTATCAAATAGGGACACTAGCTTCTAATTTGCTGGGATCCTAGCCAAGTACCTGGCATATAGCAGGTGTTCAATACAGCTTCCGCCCACTACCTCACCCTACTTCCACCCCTTTGATGGAACAAGTGTCCTAGTCTGAAGCTGGCAGTGGCCCAATACCCAGGGATTCTGAGACAGGGTCACCGAAGATGACTAGGTAATTCATTCAGCCTGGCTCCAGGCACTCCTCTATTCATTTATTCAACAAACATGTATACATACCTGCTTTGTGCCCAGCTGCATGCTGGCTCCTGGGGAGGAGACAAGACAAAGGTTCTTGCTTTCCAAAACCCGAGCCAAGCAGTGTTTTCTCTTTACATGTGTGTGTATTTATTTCTCTTTACACGTGTGTGTATTTATTACTTTTTTTCCACAAATAACTGCATTTTAAGATTAACTCACACTGTTATGTATACAACAATTCCATTTTTAAAAATTGCTATATAATTCTCCCTGGCACATTCACCAGATTTTCCCTTCTCTGTTCTCCCAGAGATACCTACTGAGGCAGTCTCCATCTCCCAGCCACCAAAAGTGATGCTCAATGAGCATCCTTTTATGGGGGGCCTGGGTGGCTCAGATGGTTAAGCATCTAACTCTGGATTTCAGCTCAGGTCATGATCTCACAGTTTCTAAGTTCAAGTCCCATGTCAGGCTTTGTGCTGACAGTGTGGAGCCTGCTTGGGATCCTGTCACCCTCTCTCTCTGGCCCTCTTCTGCTCAGTATCAAAAATAAATAAACATTAAAAAAAAAAAGAACACGTGCCCTTTTGCACCAGTATGAGTATTTCTCTGAGGCGTGTACTTGCAGTGAGACCCCTGGGCTTTAGGGTTTACATTACTTGGTTTGACTACATTGTGCCAGGGCCCCTCCAGGAAAGCTGCTCCATCTACCTTCCCGCCAGCAAGTCAGGGGTGTTCCTGCATCCTGCTCTCCCAGCCAACGCTAGGCAGTTGCCAGCTTCCTACTGACTGCAAGCCCAATAGGTGTAAAGGGATCTCACATTATTGTCTTAGTTTGCATGTCTCTGATTAGCAACAATTTTGAGCTACTTGTTATATGGCCATCAGCGTTTCGGGGTTATCTTTTTTCTGTACAATGCAGGATTTTCTTCTAAGAGGAGGACTGCTGGAAGAGAGGGCTTCTCTAAACTTGCTATCCTGTCAATGAACAGAGCCAAAAGAGCACAGAGCAGTGAGGCAGCCTGGGCCCTAGTTCCAGGGCTGGTGCCTCCTACTCTATCATGCTATGGAAGGTATTTCATCCTAAGCTTCAGCCTCCTTGTAGGTTCATGTAGGTTTCAGGAGGGGACACTGAAATCTGAAGCAAAGGGCTCCACCAACCTGAAGGGTCATTCCTAGGAGGCAAACTTTGGTATTATTCAGCAACATCCAGCTTTTGAGCCCTGCACAGCATCCTGACTGAGCATCATTCTTTGCAGCCTCTTGGGGCTCAGATGTAATGGAAAAAGCAATGACCCAGGAGTCCAAGGGCTGGAGTTCAGATTCTCACTCTGTCGCTTACTAGCTGTGACATGGGGGATATTAATCTCTATTGTGCAAGGTGGCTGTAAGGATTAAAAGAGATACCACACGGTAGCACTCCATAAGGAGTGGTGGCACTTGGTAAATCAAGGAAGGACCAGAACCAAGATTACAAACCATCACAAGTGAACCCAGCTACAAACGACTTTGTCCTTCGGAGCTGGCTGGGGTCCCTCCCCCACTTCCCCTCTGTGCTTAAAGTTAGGATTTCACACACCCAGGTCTCCTCCATTTCATTTTGTTGCTTTGCAAGTGAATGCCCAGTAGGCAGTCATTTCAAAGTTGTGGGCCAGCTGGGCTTGCGGGTGGCTGCCTGCTGAGAGTGGCTGAAAGGGCCTCTGAGGTCTGAGAAAGCCACCCCTGCTCTCCCCTGTGATTTTCACCAACGGACAAAATGCGGCAAGTGAATTAATCTCTTTTAAAAAGAGCAATGCTTGTGACAGAGCACGGTGTCTCCGAAAAGGTTAGGATTCCATCATCCCTGAGATGATGAGTGGAATGCTTAATGCAGGTTGCCACTCAGGGCAGAGCAGCCTGTGTCCGGGGGTTGGGCACTGCAGGCCTTTCTGGGCTCCCTCCAGAAAGGAGGCCGGGGCCTTTGTGGAAGGCCCTTCCCTAATGAACTAGGTCTCCTGCTTGGCAGAGCAGTAGTGGGTGACACTAATTGGGGGTGGCCAGGGCAGCAGACAGGAAGGAGGCCACACTAGCGGTCAGGAGCTGAACCCCAGATCTCACACAGCTCTCAGGCAGTAGGGTGGAGCAGGGGAACTACCAGGCTACACTTGGCCCACATGCAGGCTCCAGCATTACTGGCTGGGCAGTGGTAAATGGATGACCTAGCTTCTCTGAACTTCACTTGGTCCCCTCATCTGAGTGACAGCTACTGCTCTATGAGCCTATTTCCACATCTGTTAAAAAATGGAGGACCCCAGCGGCCCTACTCCATAAGTCACCCAGGAATACCATGAAGAAACAATGAGGCAAAATACGTAAAAATACATGACATGCAATAAAGCACTGGACAAATAGGACAGCCTGTACTATTATCATTTTCCAATTAGTATCTACTCCATTTTAAGGAAGTTAACAGAATAAACTAGGATATGTGAAAGGTGTACACAGAACTTGGAACATAAGTGCTCAAAATTTTCTGTGGAATGATAAACAGTCTCATATCAGGCAAGGGTAGAAAAGGGTACCCTAGCACAAGACCTAAAGATTTCCATAGGAAAGTAACAAATCAAGGGGAAAAACAAAGCTGCTCTGATATACTAGAAATCCAGGAGAGATCTGAAGGCTATGGCCCAAACATGAAAACGTTGAGAGGGAAAGGGGATGAGGGGATATTAAACTTTCCCTTCCTGCTGTGAAAGCTTCTGTATTCTTTTAAGTCTTATTGTTGTTTTTAGCAACAATGAACATACTACTGCTCTTTTTTTAAATTTAAAAAAATTTTTTAAATGTTTTATTTATTTCTGAGAGAGAGAGAGAGAGAGCGCGTGAGCAGGGGAGGGTCAGAGAGAGAGGGAGACGCAGAATCTGAAACAGGCTCCAGGCTCTGAGCTAGCTGTCAGCACAGAGCCCAGTGCGGGGCTCGAACCCATGAACCATGAGATCATGACCTGAGCTGAAGTAGGAAGCTTAACCGACAGCCACCTAGGCACCCCATAAACAAAACTTTCTTAGGGAGAGAAAACCCTTACCCATTCTTTCTCCAAGAAGCCTTCCCTAAGACGGCCTTGATGCTGCCTCATTGGCCTACACTAACCTGCATCACACATCAGTTTCTTTTTTTTTTTAAATGTTTATTTATTTTTGAGAGACAGAGCACGAGGGGGGAGGGGAAGAGAGAAAGGGAGACAGAATCAGAAGTAGGCTCCAGGCTCTGAGCTGTCAGCACAGAGCCTGATGTGGGGCTCAAACCCATGAACCATGAGATCATAACCTGAGCCAAAGTCAGACACCGAACCAACTAAGCCACCCAGGCACCCCAAACACATCAGTTTCTTTGTCCTCCCACCTCCTCCTCTAGTCAGTGTGACCCTCCTGTCTCTTCACTCCCAGTGCTGGCACCACAGCCACACTCTCAAGGCTTAGGGGCTGAATGAGTACATGTCTATAGCACTTCCCTACACACGTCTCTCACCAATACCTGTCTTACGTTGGATGTTACCTGTTTTATATTGGTCGGGCCTGTCTTCAAAGAATTTAGGCTCCTGTGCATATGTGGGAGTGTGCGGATGTGGCTTCTCAGACTCAGGGCTTGGGATATTTAAGATGCAGGCCTGGAGCTCGAGGCCATGGATTCTAGTAATGACTTTCTCAGGAGCTAGCTGTGTGATCCTGGATAAATCTGTCTCTCTGGGCCTCACTTTTCTCTGTGGTAAAATAGGGGAACTGAATTAAATGATTTCTCAAGTCCCTGCCAGTTCTACAATCTTAGGATTCTAATTATGTATAATGTCAAACTTTAAGAAGTGGATTCCTGACAGACACAGGCATTAGCAAGACTTCCAAAGAAAAGACAACTCCTCTGGCTACTGTCTGTAGGAGGGAGACAGTCCCAGACAGGGATATGGGGGCACTTTTGAGTTATTCTGGCTAACCAGCTCTTCCACTCAGGGGAGGGAGGTACCACTTGATTTTTCTTCCTCTTTCTTTATGACCAATCAATACAAAGCGGCCACTGAACTTCAATCGCGCATTGTTCAACTGATTTCCGGATCCTTCACATTAACTGGCTCTCAGCTGCCGCTGGGGAGGGGGGCTGAAGGGTGGGGAGCCCTGGCCCACCTGCATCAGAGGCCTGGAAGCAGTGAGCCATGCAGACTCAATCATGATCACTATCTGGGCAACAGGACTCCGGCTGGAGCCTCGCAGAAGGTCCTGTTTACAGTAATAACAGCACCAGACCAGGCTGTCTGAACAGAGGCAAGGCGCCTGGGGCTAGAATCCATACACAGAGTCTCCATCTGTGCCTTATCTACCCATAGCCTGGGCTGAGAGGGGCAGGGCAAGGGAGGAAGAAGGCTGCTCACAGAACCCTGCCTGGGCCAGTGGACTTTAGGTAGGATCCTGGTGCTCTAACTTCACAGACATGAGGCCTCTCTGGCATCTTGAACAAAGCACTCTCCTTCAAGGCCCTGCTTGGGACCCTTCCTCTAGGAAGCTCTCCAGATGCCCTCCCTGCCAAGGAGATGGCTCACCCCAGCACTGCCATACCCAAACTGCTCCAAAGACAAGTAGGTGGGCAGAGAAGGAGAAGGACAGGCATTTATGCAGCACTTACAATGAATGTATAGAATGTGCCTATAAGTTTCCTAACTAGTTATTTCCTATTATATAAAGTTTTACAATTTCTAGACAAAAAGAATGACCGGCAGAGATCAATCAGTCCAATCCTTTTTACACATACTGATGTGGAGGTTCAGAAAGCATCAGCCTCAGACTAGAATGATTTGGATATAAGCCTGCATCTGTCTCTTCCAGGCTGTGTGACTGTAGCAGGTCATGTTAACCTCTCTGAACCTCAGTTACCTTACCTTATCAGCCTGCCATACCTACTTAACAAATGTCTGAAATAACCTTTGAGCAAAGGAAATACCATATGCAAAAGCACTTACATTTTGCAAATGTTAGTTGTCATTACCACAGCATTCCATATGTTCAAAAGCACACAGTGCAGGAGCTGAATCAGATCCTCACTGAATACTACTAGATTAAACAGAATGAATTCCAATGCTGGGTGACCATTCTTTGTCCCATCTTCCTGTTTCAAGCAGAAACTTGACACTCATTAAAGTGCAGATCTTTTTTAAGTTTATTTATTTTGAGGAGGAGAGGGGCAGAGAGAGAAGAGAGAGAGAATCCCAAGAAACCTCCGTGCTGTCAGTGCAGAGCCTGATGCAGGGCTTGATCTCACAAACTGTGAGATCATGAACTGAGCCAAAATCAAGAGTCAAGCACTTAACCAACTGAGCCACCAAGTGCTCCTCACACATTATTTTTTTAAACTTTATTTTAAAATGATTTCAAGCTTACAGAGCAGTTACAAAAACAGCACAAAAAGACTCAGATTTATCCTTCACTCAGATTCTTGTTAAATTTTGCCTACTGTGCTTAACTACTCCTTTTCTCTATTTAAATTTTTTTTTTAATATTTATTTATTTTTGAGAGAGAGAGACATAGAGCGTGAGCAGGAAAGGGACAGAAAGAGAAGGAGATACAGAATCTGAAGGAGGTTCCAGGCTCCATGCTGTCAGCACAGAGCCCAACATGGGGCTCAAACTCACAAACCGTGAGATCATGACCTGAGCCAAAGTCAGCCACTTTACCAAATGAGCCACCCAAGTGCCTCTCCTTTTCTCTATTTTTTCCTGGATCATGTGAGAGTTAGTTTCAGACATTATGTGTCCCAAATACTTCAGCACATATTTCCAAGTACCAAGCCATTCTCTTCCATAACCACTAACCAATAATGACCAAATTTGGAACACTTAGCATGGATAAGATATTTTAATCTAATATTCAAATTTCATCAATTATCCCAATAATATCCTTTATAGAAATTTCCCCGTCATTCAGATGTAAGCCAGGATTAATATTAGAACCAGGCACTGCATGTGTCTTCAGTTTCCCTTCATCTAGAATAGTTGTTCAGCTTTTCTTTGATTTTCTTAATTCTGACACTTTTGCAGAGGAAGACTAGTTTGTTTGTAGAATGTCCTTCAGTCTGTATAACAATTTTCTAAGGAACCCATTTCCTATTATTTACCCATTCATTCCACAAACTTTTCATGAGACTGTGGTTATTACAGCACTATGAGCAAGATGCGTTCTACTGTGTCCTTCAAGGCACTCACTGTTCAGCTCCACACCTGACAAACAGCTAAAATATAAGCAAGGACCCTGGAGAAGGTGCCGTGTAAGGGTAGGTCAGAGCAACAGAATCACAGGGACAACTTCCTGGAGGCAGAGGCATGAGCTACACCAGAAAGGACAGGCAGAAACACGGATTCCCCTAATGATCTCCTGGGATCCTCTTAAGGAAATGTCCCTGTTTCCCCAAGCAGGGATGCAATAAGACATGAAAAGCAACAATACAAGGCTAGAAAGGGGAGAGGGTGGCCCAGGGCACCCTTATCTGGGTACCTCTGCCAGATAAGGTATAGGGTACATCCCAGTCAGCAGCTGCATCATAACTTGGTGACAAGATGGAAAGGCCGGTCTTTCCACACTCCAAGCTCAAGTGTGGGAAAGGGCCACAGGCGCCACCTACTGGCACTACAGCAGGACTCTAGGCTGCTACAGAGGGCAGCTGGGCAGCTGGCTGGTTGCCAGAAAGCTTGTCCCAGTATGGCAGTGAGACACAGAAGTGTCTGACTTCTCCAACAGGGCTGGCACTTGAGCCACCAGTGCCAAGCTCCAGAACCCCATGAGCTTTTCAGTAAATACTGGACTGTGCAATGTCAGTCACAATCCCTGGCCCCCTAGACAAGTGGAGGCAAAGACTGGCCTTCATTAATTCAGGTTCATTCCAGTAACAAAACTTAAGTAGGATGTTCTCCAAGCCAGGCTCTGTGGTGGGCACTGAGGGTACAGAGGATGAATCAGACATGGACCTTTTCCACAAGCAGCTCCCAGTCTGCACTGGGGTTGGGGAGATGGGACAAGTACACAAACAAATGCTTTAAGTATCGCAGGTGCTCTGTACAAGGTCAGTGTGCACACAGCATACTTGGCTCCTTGTGTGGAGAGCTCTTGAATGGTGAAGTCAAAGAACTCACACACTTGAGCCTACTATGTATCAGGCACCTGACAAGATCTCATCTGATCTTGTGACTAGTTAAAGACTTGCTTAAGATGACTGGCCAGGGGCGCCTGGGTGGCTCAGTTGGTTAAGCATCCAACTTTGGCTCAGGTCATGATCTCGCGATTTGTGAGTTTCAGCCCTGCGTCGGGCTCTGTGCTGACAGCCAGCTCAGAGCCTGGAGCCTGTTTCAGATTCTGTGTGTGTCTCTCTCTCTCTGACCCTCCCCTGCTCATGCTGTCTCTCTCTCTCGCTCTCTCAGAAAAAAAAAAAAAGATGACTGGCCAATATGTGGCAGCTTGGGACTGGGACCCATGCTCTCTCTACTGAACCACACTGCCTTCCAGGGCATATCCCATTTCTTCATTTCTTTCCCACATTTAGCCTGGGGCCACCAGAGGAATCTGATGGGACTAATCAACTGACAAAAAATGACAAAGAAGGAAAAGCCTTAATTGGAAAGGAGGGATCTGAAGGATGAAGCTACCCTTTGATTAGTTCTGCTTTTTAGAACCTTCTCCCATTGAAGAGACCCTCTTCTCCTAGACTCAAGTTGAGAAAGGCCCAATCTATCCCTCCTTCCTCACTGTAATCTCCACATTAGCACCACTACTTCTTTTTTTTTTTTAATGTTTTATTTATTTCTGAGAGAGAAAGAGAGATAGCGTGAGCAGGGGAGGGGCACAGAGAGAGAGGGAGACACAGAACTTGAAGCAGGCTCCAGGCTCTGAGCTGGCTGTCAGCACAGAGCCCGACATGGGGCTCAAACTCACGAACCGTGAGATCATGACCTGAGCCGAAGTCGGATGCTTAACCAACTGAGCCACCCAGGCGCCCCTAACACCACTACTTTTATACTCATGTGGCAATACGTGCCAATATGATGCTTTAAAAGTGGCCCTGCCTTTAGGTTAAAACAAGTTTGGCAAACAAATCCAATCAAAAGGTTAAAGAAGTAGAGGAAGCGCTGGTTTGCAGCAGGCTGGGATGACTGCAAGCTTACAAAATCTAGGAGCACAATGCAGCTACCAAAAAAGCTAGTGCAAGCTCAGGCTATATTAACAGAAGCATAAAATCTCTGAAAAAAAGGGATGATGACTGCCCTGTTCCTCACAACTGTCGTCATGCCACACTGTAATTCAGAAAGGGCACCAAAACTTTGTGACTATTTCATTAGGAGAAGACTTGAAACCACAGTTTAGGAAACCAAGGCTTATTTAGCTTGGAGCTCTGTCTCCTAGTATTTAAAGATCTAGAGGGGCACCTGGGTGGCTCAGTCGGTTAAGCATCCAACTTCAGCCTAGGTCATGATCTCGTCATTCCTAAGTTCGAACCCCATATCAGGCTCCACGCTGACAGCTCAGAGCCTGGAGCCTGTTTCAGATTCAGTGTTTCCTTCTCTCTCTCTGCCACTCCCCCTCTCGCGCTCGCAGGCTCCCTCTCTCTCTCTCAAAAATAAATATACGTTACAAAAAAGGAAAGGAAGGAAGGAAGGAAGGAAGGAAGGAAGGTCTGGAACAGGAAAAGAGAGCTGTGTAGTCCTGGAGGAAGAGCAGGGACTAATGAGCAGTTGCAGAGGAAGCTAACATATGATGACAGCCCACTATGTGTCAAGTGCTATGCCAGTGCTTTCACATATGCAGTTTCAGAATTCATCACAAGATAAAATGTTTTTCTAATTACAGATGCCTTTGCTTATATTACTCCAAATGCCCAGAAAATCTTTCCACCAAGCTCCTTGTACCCAAATACTACCAATCTTCAGGCCCAGACTAAATGCCACATTGTCTATGAGGCCTTAATTTTTCTTACATACTAATTACAAGTCTCTTACCAGACTGCAAGTTCTTGAAAGGCAAAGGTTATCATGATACATATTTATTCTCCTCCTAGATGCCAAATGGGGCATAATGCTTTTAAGGGGACTTAAGAATAAATAAATGCCAAAACAAAACGAATAAATGCCAAAGAAGATAATACAAATGGCCAATAAGCATGTGAAAAGATGCCCAATGGATGGATCATTAGTCATCAGGGAAATGCAAATCAAAACTACAGTAAGATATCACTTCACACAAACTAGGATGGCTACAATAAAAAACAGACAATAACAAGTATTGGCAAAGACTGGAGAAATCAGAACCCTCATACATTGCTGGGAAGAATGTAAAATGGTGCAGCCACTTTGGAAAACAGTCTGGATAATAGACTATTATGCAGCAGTTCCACCTGTAGGAATCTACCCAAGAGATATGAAAACATAAATTCACATAAAAACCTGTATGTGAATGTTCATAGCAGCACTGTTCATAATAGCCAAAAAGTAAAAACATAAACATCCATCAACTGATGAAAAAAGGATAAATAAAATGTGGTATATCTATACATAGAATATTATTTAGCAATAAAAAGGAACAAAGTACTGATATATGCTACAACATGGATGAACCTTGAAAACATGCTAAGTGAAAGAAGCCTGTCACAAAAGACCACACTGTATGATTCGATTTATGCAAAATGTCCAGACAAGCAAATCCACAGAGACAGAAAGTAGGTCAGTAGTTGCCAGGTTCAGGGGTGAGGGGGTGGGGAGGAGAATAGGGAGTGACTGCTAATGGGACTAGGATCTTTTTTGGGGTGAGGGGGTGATGAAAATGTTCTGGAATGAGATAGTGATGATGGTTGCATTATCTTATAAATATACCAAAAACCCCTGTACCTTTTAAAAGAGCAAATTTTATTGTATATGAATTATATCTCAAAAAGAAAAAGAATAAAAGAACGAATCCTTGTTCAGAGTTTGTGCATCCTTTGGGAGGTAGAGAGGGTTTCATACCTAGAGGAACTGTCCAGCTGAAAACCTCCTTGAGGGGGAAAAAAAACACTAAAGAGGGACTTGAATACTGAAGAGGAAGTGAGCCAAAGAAAAAAGTGCCTTGGATCCAGTCTACTCATGCAGGGGCTATAACTAAGTGTCACTTGCCCTAGAAAGGATCCTGCCCTGCCTGCTGGACTCTGAACCCCTGGGAATTCAGAGGCCTCCCCCAATTGTTTGTGCTTTATATCCTGTCTCTGCTCACTGTCCATCTGCGAAAGCTGGTCAAACACACAGACTTCCTGGGAGGCCTGGGTGCTATCTCCCCCCCAAACAAAAGGGCATTGAGATGGAAGCCTCAGCTCAGCCTCAGAGAGGATTCTTATGCAACCTTCTGGGGCCTCCCATCCACATGAATGGAGGATCCCGGAGACTAGTCGGCTTGCCCAGCTGCTGTACCCTCCTGCTGGGTAGCCTCTGGAGAATAAACAGGGTTTCATTCAACCAGTCAATCAACCAGCCAGGCTCTGTCTGTACTGTGTGCCTCTGAGTGCCCAGCCAGGCTGTGTGACTAGCTACAGTGGAGGCAGGAGGAGGCGCCATCCACCTTGCTGTGACAGCACAGCCTGGGTGAGGAGATGCGGCAAGGAGGAGAAAACGAAATGTGATACTGTGTGGCTCAGACTTTTAAGCCTGTAGGAATCTGACAAGAAAGCTCAATATGGGCTACAGCAAGTAGGGAACTGCAGCAAGGAAAGCGCATACTTTGGACTCCTGGGGCCCTCAGTTTAAATCACTGCTCTGCTATTTACTAGCTGTGAGTTAGTATGCACTAAATCTGAGCCTCAAGTTTTCTCATCTGGAAAATGGATGTAATGTAATCTGTTTTTACAATACTGTAGCAAGAAATGAAGATAATACACATACGGTATCCAGTACTCTGCCTCACATGGAGTGGGTATTTAATAAAGGACAGCTATTATTACTAGTGAGGGTGAGCTTTTTGGAAGAGGAAGGGTCTGAGATGGGCGATGAAGCATGAACTGGATCTAGACAGGACGGGGTGGAACTGGAATCACTGCAAAGGCTTCTAGGTAGAATGAGTGACCTGCATGTTTGGGACAGTGAGAAGCCAAGTCTGAGCGGAATGGGGTTCTCGGGATGGAGGGAAGGACCAGACTTGGCTGGCAGGAGTGTGGGGCCACGGGCAGGGGTATGGGTGAACAGCAGAGGGGAGGACAGATAAGGGGTTTGGATTTGANCTGTCAGCACAGAGCCCGACATGGGGCTCAAACTCACGAACCGTGAGATCATGACCTGAGCCGAAGTCGGATGCTTAACCAACTGAGCCACCCAGGCGCCCCTAACACCACTACTTTTATACTCATGTGGCAATACGTGCCAATATGATGCTTTAAAAGTGGCCCTGCCTTTAGGTTAAAACAAGTTTGGCAAACAAATCCAATCAAAAGGTTAAAGAAGTAGAGGAAGCGCTGGTTTGCAGCAGGCTGGGATGACTGCAAGCTTACAAAATCTAGGAGCACAATGCAGCTACCAAAAAAGCTAGTGCAAGCTCAGGCTATATTAACAGAAGCATAAAATCTCTGAAAAAAAGGGATGATGACTGCCCTGTTCCTCACAACTGTCGTCATGCCACACTGTAATTCAGAAAGGGCACCAAAACTTTGTGACTATTTCATTAGGAGAAGACTTGAAACCACAGTTTAGGAAACCAAGGCTTATTTAGCTTGGAGCTCTGTCTCCTAGTATTTAAAGATCTAGAGGGGCACCTGGGTGGCTCAGTCGGTTAAGCATCCAACTTCAGCCTAGGTCATGATCTCGTCATTCCTAAGTTCGAACCCCATATCAGGCTCCACGCTGACAGCTCAGAGCCTGGAGCCTGTTTCAGATTCAGTGTTTCCTTCTCTCTCTCTGCCACTCCCCCTCTCGCGCTCGCAGGCTCCCTCTCTCTCTCTCAAAAATAAATATACGTTACAAAAAAGGAAAGGAAGGAAGGAAGGAAGGAAGGAAGGAAGGTCTGGAACAGGAAAAGAGAGCTGTGTAGTCCTGGAGGAAGAGCAGGGACTAATGAGCAGTTGCAGAGGAAGCTAACATATGATGACAGCCCACTATGTGTCAAGTGCTATGCCAGTGCTTTCACATATGCAGTTTCAGAATTCATCACAAGATAAAATGTTTTTCTAATTACAGATGCCTTTGCTTATATTACTCCAAATGCCCAGAAAATCTTTCCACCAAGCTCCTTGTACCCAAATACTACCAATCTTCAGGCCCAGACTAAATGCCACATTGTCTATGAGGCCTTAATTTTTCTTACATACTAATTACAAGTCTCTTACCAGACTGCAAGTTCTTGAAAGGCAAAGGTTATCATGATACATATTTATTCTCCTCCTAGATGCCAAATGGGGCATAATGCTTTTAAGGGGACTTAAGAATAAATAAATGCCAAAACAAAACGAATAAATGCCAAAGAAGATAATACAAATGGCCAATAAGCATGTGAAAAGATGCCCAATGGATGGATCATTAGTCATCAGGGAAATGCAAATCAAAACTACAGTAAGATATCACTTCACACAAACTAGGATGGCTACAATAAAAAACAGACAATAACAAGTATTGGCAAAGACTGGAGAAATCAGAACCCTCATACATTGCTGGGAAGAATGTAAAATGGTGCAGCCACTTTGGAAAACAGTCTGGATAATAGACTATTATGCAGCAGTTCCACCTGTAGGAATCTACCCAAGAGATATGAAAACATAAATTCACATAAAAACCTGTATGTGAATGTTCATAGCAGCACTGTTCATAATAGCCAAAAAGTAAAAACATAAACATCCATCAACTGATGAAAAAAGGATAAATAAAATGTGGTATATCTATACATAGAATATTATTTAGCAATAAAAAGGAACAAAGTACTGATATATGCTACAACATGGATGAACCTTGAAAACATGCTAAGTGAAAGAAGCCTGTCACAAAAGACCACACTGTATGATTCGATTTATGCAAAATGTCCAGACAAGCAAATCCACAGAGACAGAAAGTAGGTCAGTAGTTGCCAGGTTCAGGGGTGAGGGGGTGGGGAGGAGAATAGGGAGTGACTGCTAATGGGACTAGGATCTTTTTTGGGGTGAGGGGGTGATGAAAATGTTCTGGAATGAGATAGTGATGATGGTTGCATTATCTTATAAATATACCAAAAACCCCTGTACCTTTTAAAAGAGCAAATTTTATTGTATATGAATTATATCTCAAAAAGAAAAAGAATAAAAGAACGAATCCTTGTTCAGAGTTTGTGCATCCTTTGGGAGGTAGAGAGGGTTTCATACCTAGAGGAACTGTCCAGCTGAAAACCTCCTTGAGGGGGAAAAAAAACACTAAAGAGGGACTTGAATACTGAAGAGGAAGTGAGCCAAAGAAAAAAGTGCCTTGGATCCAGTCTACTCATGCAGGGGCTATAACTAAGTGTCACTTGCCCTAGAAAGGATCCTGCCCTGCCTGCTGGACTCTGAACCCCTGGGAATTCAGAGGCCTCCCCCAATTGTTTGTGCTTTATATCCTGTCTCTGCTCACTGTCCATCTGCGAAAGCTGGTCAAACACACAGACTTCCTGGGAGGCCTGGGTGCTATCTCCCCCCCAAACAAAAGGGCATTGAGATGGAAGCCTCAGCTCAGCCTCAGAGAGGATTCTTATGCAACCTTCTGGGGCCTCCCATCCACATGAATGGAGGATCCCGGAGACTAGTCGGCTTGCCCAGCTGCTGTACCCTCCTGCTGGGTAGCCTCTGGAGAATAAACAGGGTTTCATTCAACCAGTCAATCAACCAGCCAGGCTCTGTCTGTACTGTGTGCCTCTGAGTGCCCAGCCAGGCTGTGTGACTAGCTACAGTGGAGGCAGGAGGAGGCGCCATCCACCTTGCTGTGACAGCACAGCCTGGGTGAGGAGATGCGGCAAGGAGGAGAAAACGAAATGTGATACTGTGTGGCTCAGACTTTTAAGCCTGTAGGAATCTGACAAGAAAGCTCAATATGGGCTACAGCAAGTAGGGAACTGCAGCAAGGAAAGCGCATACTTTGGACTCCTGGGGCCCTCAGTTTAAATCACTGCTCTGCTATTTACTAGCTGTGAGTTAGTATGCACTAAATCTGAGCCTCAAGTTTTCTCATCTGGAAAATGGATGTAATGTAATCTGTTTTTACAATACTGTAGCAAGAAATGAAGATAATACACATACGGTATCCAGTACTCTGCCTCACATGGAGTGGGTATTTAATAAAGGACAGCTATTATTACTAGTGAGGGTGAGCTTTTTGGAAGAGGAAGGGTCTGAGATGGGCGATGAAGCATGAACTGGATCTAGACAGGACGGGGTGGAACTGGAATCACTGCAAAGGCTTCTAGGTAGAATGAGTGACCTGCATGTTTGGGACAGTGAGAAGCCAAGTCTGAGCGGAATGGGGTTCTCGGGATGGAGGGAAGGACCAGACTTGGCTGGCAGGAGTGTGGGGCCACGGGCAGGGGTATGGGTGAACAGCAGAGGGGAGGACAGATAAGGGGTTTGGATTTGACAGTTTCTCTTCCGGAACCTTGTGGACTCCCAATAAGGCAGACAGAAATGGTTCTCTCTCTAACTAGAAAACATCTCACTGAGTCTGGAAGAGCACTGAGGAAACTGTGACACCAGCAAGCCTCTCTCTGCTTCAGGCCTCCTCATTTGGAAAACGAAGTGGGGTGCCACTTCCAAGTGGGCAACTTTGGGCAAATTACTCCAGCAACCTGCATTTCTGTTTCACTGTCTGTAAAGCAGGGCCGTTATTACTTGCACAACTGTGAGGATTTAGTGATTAAAGCCTCATCTAACACCTGCCTCAAAAAAGGCATTCGATAAACATCAGCCATTATCAGTAATATTCAACGATGTTATTAAAATATTATTTAAGATTTTTTAAAGTTTATTTTCTTAAGAAATCTCTACACCTAGCATGGGGCTCAAACTCATTACCCTAAGATCAAGAGTTGCAGACTCTTCCGACTGAACCAGCCAGGCACCCCTAAGATATTATTTTATAATATTTTATACTACATGTACCAATGTATATAAAAACGATAGGTGTAAAAAAGTAATTAAAGTAATGTCCCATAAGAAGTAAATAAAATTCTGAATATACAAGCATTCTAAAAAAAAAGGAGTAAAACTAAGCATGATAGGCTGTGGGTTTTTTGCCCCACTTAATATTCATTTACCTGTGTTCATTAGTCTGGGAGGTCTCTGAATGGTCACACCAAAAGGTTAAGAAACATGGACAGGGTAACAAATAAATATCCAGAAAATTCTATCCATTGCCTTAATTTACTTTTCTAGTTGTGGGGCAAAAAATGTGGTGAAATTAGCAACACTTGGTAACAAAGCTTGCTATACACTAAGCATCTGGTATGTGCTAGGCACAGCACTAAGCAGTTTCTGTCATTTACTGCTCTCATTTCATACTCCCAGCAATGGTGTGAGCTAGGTCAATCATCATCTCACTTTGCAGATAAAGAATCTAAGGCAAGAAGGAGTTAGGCCACCTTCCCAAGGTCACAGAGCTGGCCAATGGCACAGCTGGAATTCAACCTTTGTCTTCTCAGACTCACAGCTGTGAATGAAACCTTGCTTTCTCCCACTCCAAAGTGGGATTTCTGCCAATGGCATGAGAGCTTCCCCGGCAGACCCCCTGACAGAGTGACAGGGGAGAACCACTTGTTGCCTTAGGAGGACTCTGGACCTGGGACTCCTGCTCAGAAGGGAGGAGAGGGAAATGCTGATGCACAGGAGCACATGTACCCCAATGTTCATAGCAGCATTCTCAACAATAGCTAAAACATGGAAAGAGCCTAAGTGTCCACCATCGGACGAATGGATCAAAAAGATGTGGTTTATCTATACCATGGAATACTACATGGCAATGAGAAACAATGAAATCTGGCCATGTGTAGCAACATGGATGGACCTTGAGGGTGTTATGNTGTAAAAGAACCTCAAAATTCAAAAGTGACATAAAAAAAAAAGTGAGATTTTCTGAGAAAGCTTTCAAACAGGACAGGGACAGAGCAGAACTGTGATACAAGAGCTAAAGTGAATACTCTAAGCGCAGAAACACATTTAGCTTGACTATTTTCAGTATTCTTGGATTTCTCTCCCTCCGTTTCCAGGAAATTTCCTTGGTAAAAAAATCTAAATGGTTCTAGCCATGCTGCCAGGATTTGTGTTATGGTCATGAGTGAGCTGGGATTTTCAAGCAGCAGCACTCGGGCCACAGCAATAGTGTTGGGGAGACAGGGCCTGAGAGCTGCCCCTACTGTGGGGTCCTGGGGGCCTACAGCTTTGTGACTTACCCTGCCGCGGTGGCTGGATCAGTGCCAAAGAAGATTCTGGCACACACAAACTGGCAACACTCAGATTGGTGACTTATGTTTCTCAACAATCAGAATGTTTNCCCACCACCCCACCAAATGAGCTACCACTACTGTTAGAATAAAGCCAAAGCTCCTTAGTACAACTTCTAACATTTATTCTGGCACCCCCTCTATGCTTCAGGTACCTGCCTTTACTCCTTTACTCCTTTTACTTTGCCATCCTTCCTCCTTCCATGGGCCTCTGTAAATAAAAGTTCCTTCTGGCAGGAAACCTCTTCTGCTCTTCACGTAGCTCCTCACCATAGCTAAAGCTTCCTTTGGGAAACTTTCCCTGACCAGAGGAAATCCACCAGGGACTCTAGGATCCTCTTTACTCTCCCTAGTAGCATCTGTCACAGCTGTACCTTCACACTGCACAATCAACATCTGAGTAGGTTTCCAGCTCCATGAGGCGACGCCTTTAAGTATTTCTGGCTTACCACTGACCCATCAGGGCTTAGCACAGTGCCAGCACATAGTAGGCACTACTTGTTGAATAAAAGAGCTAATTCTCCATTTTTATGTTATTTTTTTCAAAGGGAGGTCAGTCCTCTTTTTACAGGCTTATAACTATAAATAACTATCAGCATTTGCCTAACTATCATTTACAAAGCACTTCTGCAATGTTGAGTAAGTATGTGTTACGTATTTACATGAATAGCAATGAAAACCAACAATAGTCTGCCATTTATAAAATTCAATATTAAGGGAAAGAAAAAAAACAGATGACCCATCCCAACAGGGAGTGTAAGTGCTGTCACAGAGGAAGTTCAGGGTGCTATGGGAACCTTAAGGTGCTGGGAAGGCTAGGATACTGGAAGCCTTCCAGGAAGACGTGACACTAATGTCACTCATCAAAGGATGAGTGCTTTTCCGGACAAGAGTTCACCTGCCTGGAACTCTCATAAGACCCTGGGAGGGTGGTCTGACAACTATTATCAATAATACTTCATAGCTAAGGCCACCAAGGAAATTTAGGGACTACGGCCACACAGCCAAGAACCAGTAGGACCTACACTAGAGACTCCATCCCAGGGCTGGGCTCCCTCTCAGGGATATCCCTCCTCCCTACAAGCCAACCCAGTAAGCCTTGGCCATTCTGTGCTCCTAGGCTTGGCCAACCACCTGACTGCTGGGCTCCTATGCAGCTGATGACTGCTTCCACCTACCCACGATGTTCCGAAAAAGCTGCTAATCCAGTCTTCCCCAATTACCTGCCATCACCAGGGAGAAAGCAAGAACCGTCCACTTGAGTCAGTGTTTCAGTGTGTGATCTAGACCTTTCCAAAGAGACTCGGTTTCCTCTGCAGAGTTGAACACTAGGGATTGTATTTCAAAGTTCTCAGTGGGACTCCCATTAACATGATTTGGAAACAAATAATCAAAGGACATTCTATGACTTATTAAGGGCCCAAGTGGAAGCCAGGCCTTCTCATTCTAAAAATCCTTTATTCTTACCCTTACACTGCCTTCCAACATCCCAGTATTCAAAAACCTGTGCACACTATACCCTAGCATTCAAAAAACAGTGTGATGATCTTAAGGTACTCTCACAACAAGCATCAAATTAGAAGAGTGATACCAGGGAAGCCTTGACCTTTGGTTTAAAAAATAACTTTTGTTTCAATCTACTGTAAACCACAGGACATTTAAATATTTACTGGTTGAAAGAGCTGGATGTTTTGGTTGCTCCGATGCCATCATTAATATCTTCCCATCCAGCCAAAATGATACAACAATCGATAAACAGCTTCTCTGAGGCCCCGAGACAGCCAAATGTATTTACCAGCCACGGTTTTTGTTAATTAGATAAAATCCTTGGATCAATGTGCAGAACATTTACCTATGTTGTAGCTGAGCACATTCTGGTCACCTCAGTCCTGGCTTATGGACAGCAAGTGCCTCAAGCCCCAACCTGGGGCATCCAGGGACAAGAACCAAGCCATCAATATAAAGCTAGAATAAATATTTTGAGCTCTCAACAAAATCCCTTTTTTCTTTCCTGAATTGCAAACCAAATCTCCTTTTTTCAAAAGGCATCTAGTAAACAAGTTTGAGCTAGTATGAACTCCTTTATTTTCTAAAATCATGAAACCAGAACAAAGATGTCAAAACAAAATAACAAAACAATCTCTAAAGCAATCACTGAATTTTTTTTTTTTTTTGAGAGACAGCATGGTATACATAGTGGAGTCAGAGCCCCACTTGAGTATCTCACTAGCATGCTAAATTTAACATCTTTAAAACCAAACTCCTATTCTTTTTCCTCCAACCCCGTTCTCCTCTAGCATCTTCGCCTCAGTGAATAGCATCTACACAGCTGATTAAGCCAGAAAACTGAAATTCATTCTTAATATTTTTTTCCTCCTAATCAAAGATATCCAATTCTATTCATTCATTCAACATTCATAGATTAGTATGTAGGACATATCAGGCACTGATACTGCTCTAACCACCACCAAGTCCTGTCTAGCTTACTTCCTCCATCTCTACTGCCATCATTGTCTTCGACTATTCCAGTCTCTTTCATCCAGTCTTCTTGCACCCACCATGGCCTCTATATCAATCTATTCTCCATGGAGCAACCAGAGAGGATCTTTTAAAATTACAGATCTAGAGCACGTCACCATGTCTCTCTCTCTGTCTCACACACATGTGCGCATCCGCACGCGTGCACAAGCACACACACACACACGCACGCGCCCCGCGCCCCCCCCCC
>NW_027529630.1:1286581-1327174 GCF_008692635.1 Crocuta crocuta
TCTACAGCGGCTGTCCGGCAATCTTAGTGAAAACAAAAATCACTACCATGGCCTACAGGCTCAGGGTGGTATGGTCCTTGCTTAATTTCCCAGCTTCATTTTATGTCACTCTGCCCTTGCTCTGTACAGTGCAGTCAGATCGGCTTTCTCTTGACTGCTCAATTTCTTCACATCTGTTCTTGACTCAGGGCCTTCCACCTACTATTCCCTCCAACTGAATGTTCTTCTGCTTTTCTCTTCATCCTTCCAAGCTCACTTCAATCTCACGTACTCCAATGCTTTTCCTTACTGGTAACATACTCTCACCTGCACCCCCCTTCTAGATTCAAGGTTAGATTCCCAAGTGTCTTACACTTCACTTTTTAATCAAGTTTGAAGATATAATTAACATCATATATAATCCACCCATTAAAAATGTACAACTCAATTATTTTTACTATATTCAGAGTGGTGCAATCTTGACCATTAACGCCAGAACAGTTTCATCATCCCCCACAGAAACTCCGGACCCATTAGCAGTCAACCCTATTCCCTCCCAACCCCAACCTCTGCAGTCCTTGGCAATAACTAATCTACTTTCTGTCTCTATGGATTTGTCTATTCTGGAAATTTTATATAAATTGAATCACATGATATGTCATCTTTTGTCTGACTTCTTTCAGTTAGCATAATGCTTTCAAAGTTCATTCATGTTCTAGCATAGAGCAATACTTCATTCTTTTGTACTGATAATATTCTCCTATATGGCTATATAATATTTTATTTGTCCATTCAACCACTGTTGGCTTTTAGAGTTGTCTCCCTCTTTGGGCTATTATGAACAACACTGCTATGAACATTCATGTTCACATCTTCATTTCTCTGGCGTATATACCTAGGAGTAGACTTGCTGGGTCATAAGGTAACTTTCTATGTTTAACATATTGAGGAGATGCCAACCCTTTTCCAAAGTAGTTACACCATTTCACATCCCCAACAGCAATCTACAAGGGTTCCAATTCTCCACATCCTGACAAACACTTGCTATTATCCTTCTGCTTACAACCATCCTACTAGGTATGAAGTGCTATTTCATTGTGGTTTTAATTAGCATTTCCCTTATGACTAGTGATGTTAAGCATCTTTTCATGTGCATATTGTATATTATGTGCTCATTTGAGTATCTTCCTTAAAGAAATGTCTATTCAGATTCCTTTTTGTCCATTTTTAAATTCAGTTATCTTTTTGTTGTCTAGTTAAAGAGTTCTTTACATATTCTGGATAAAAATCTCTTATCAGATATATGATTTGCAAATATTTTCTCCCATTCTGTGGGAAAGTCTTTTCACTTCCTTGAAGGTGTCCTTTGAACATAAAGTTTTTAATTTTGAAGAAGTCCAATTTATTTTTTTCCTTTGGTTTCTCATAATTTTGCTGCCATATCTAAGATGACTCTGCCTAACTCAAGGTCACAGAGATTTATCCATATATTTTCTTTTAAGAGTTTTATAATTTTAGGTCTTACACTTAGGCCTATGGTCCATTTTGAGTTAATTTTTGTCTATGGGTAAGGTATGGCTCCAACTGCATTTTTCTGCACATGGATATTGAGTTGTCCCAGCACTATTTGTTGAAAAGACAAACTGCAATTCATTTTGAAGTACATGATTATAACTGCATAATCAGTCACTGACTCCCAATTTGACTGTCAGTACCAAGAGCGCAGGGACTGTGCCAATCTTGTTCACACTGTATCTCCAAGCATTCAGCCCAATGCCTAGCTCCTAATAAGCACTCACAAACACTCGTCAAATGAAGTAGCATTTTGTCATTAATAAATACTCTACAACTCTATGGGTTACAGGTATTATCTTCTCTGTGTTACTTAAGCTCATAAAAGTTAGGCAACATGTGCCTAGTTTTGCTGGTTCTCAATTTTGACTCATGCTCCATCCTCCCCTGGGAAGGGAGTCAGTGAACTCCTCCAGGGCAGGAATTGCTTCTCCTTCCTCACGGTGTTGCCGCCAACACAAATTCAGCTCAGGGCTGGGCACCAGAGACAGACCAAACAGATGAACAACTTAGGGACAAATGCACAGTGCCTTCCATGATCAGGTCCCTCCCCTTCTCCAGTTCCTCCTAGCCTCAAACTATGACCAAACACCAGACAATATATAACTCCCCCTCCCCACCATACATCCTAGGCTGATTCTTGCCTCAGTGCTACCACTCACGTGGCCCCCTTTGCCTGAAATACTTTCCCCTTCTATTTGCTAAGCCCTAATACTCCCCATATTTGAAGCCGTTTCCTCTAGGATGCTTTCTCTGGTCTCCCAGGTTGGTTAGAGGCATCTTCTGGGCTACTGTCTCACAGCACTGACCACACTGTGTCACCATGGTCTTCCCCAATCACCTACATTGAGAGCAGGAATCCTGCCTTGACAGGTGTTCCCTGTGCCAATCATAGGGCTTAGCATATGAGAGGTACTCAGTAAATTTTGTCAAGTGATCAAATGAATCCTGGCAAGGGCAGGCAGTCTGAAGTTGAAGACTGGTATCACCAGGGTTCCTTCACTAGATAACGTTTGGGCTGATGAACAACTGAGTTATGCCTACAGCAGAGAGGCTCAGCTTCCTGTTGGAAGAAGGGAAATGGGTAGGGGTGTTGTCTTTCACCTAAGTTTGTTCTGAAGGAAATGTGATCTCCACTGGCAGAATAGGAGGCCTCGTTTCTCCCACCCTGGATAGCTCCTTACACGGCTCAGCCCAAGCCTGGACAGATGTGCCTCCAATCTGCCCTATGCCCTACGTTTTGGGTGAGTGGTTCCTACATCCAGAAGCCAGGCTTGGGTATGGGGTGAGCCGGGGAGTAGGGCCACCTGTTCATGCTGCTGACAGGTGGGACAGGGGCCCCAAGGACTTCCACTCCTGAAGAGTCAGAGCTGAACACAAGGTTTAAGTGCCTTGGGAGAGGAGGAAGGAAATGGCTGCCACCCATGGAGAAAGGAAGAGAAAAGGAAGGGAAGAAGGGACCCAGCCTCCTTCTGATACAGCCAATGGGTATATGAAAATAAGACTCTGGACTTTCTGCTTCAAGTTTGCTGAAAAGTCAGTAAAAAGCAATTTTCCCCAAATTCTGTTGTGCTGGGAAAGAGGGTAAGAAATGTAGGAAACCAGATCTCTCCCTGCCCTGGGAAGGCACACAAATCCAACGATTTAAGCTGAAGTCTAGCTCACAACCTTCTTAATATGAAGAACAGAATGGAAGTGTCTGGCTGGCTCAGTCATTAGAGCACAGGACTCTCAATCTCAGGTCGTAAGTTCAAGCCCCACAGTGGGCATGGAGCCTACTTAAAAAAATAGATAAGGGCATATAGACGGCTTAATCAGTTAAGCATCTGACTCTTGATTTTGTCTCAGGTCATGATTTCAGGGTCATGAGATCGAGCCCTGCATGGGGCTCCCCACTAGGCATGGAGCCTGCTTAAGGTTCTCTCTCCTTCTCCCTCTGTCCCTCCCCTGCTCATGCTTGCTCACACATGTGGTGCTCTCTCTTAAAAAAAAAGAAAAAAAAGATTGCTGTGCTGAAAAGTAGGGTCTGTGCCTAGCTCATCTCTGACTCCCTTACAAAGGGTGAGGGGAGACTCTGAGTCACCATGACCAGAAGAGATGAAACAATAGGAGGCAGGAGAAGAGCAGCTGGAAACTGGGGGGCACACTGGAAAGGCCCCTACATATGCTATCACACAGGCATCACACACACCATGAATTCATTTTCTGCGTTCTTTTGGCAAGTGTTTATTGCTATTAGAAAAATGTGTATTTGAAAGGGCTAAAATAATCAACACTTGGGCGCTCAGTGGGCTAAGGCAAACTCAGCCTCCCCTGGGTGATGGGAAAGTGGATTCACCACACTGATGCTTTGCAAATACACTACCTGCACTGGGTTGCCACAGGAAAGCAGAAGCCTGGCAGCCCTCAGTGGTCACCAACCAGTGATGTGAGGGTCAGCAAAGGCCTGAAAGGAAGGGGCACAGCCAGTTTTCGCCCCCTCACTGCTATGTACTGCAGCAGAAGGAAGTGAGGTTCATCTGTTTCTGGGGAAATGAAGACGCCACACACAGCTGGCAGTTATGAATAGCTCTTATAACAGCAAGCTGACATCTGTGCTTGGTTTTTAAGATGCATCATTGCATGTTTATTAAACTACTGCTACATCATATTTATTTGGCTAGGAAACAACTCCCAGCCCATGCTTCCAAAAGTGGTTTATTAAAACCTAAGCCTTGAACATTAATACTCAAAAGCACCCTTGAGAATCAACAATAATGCTGCAGATAAAATGAAAGGGAATCAAAGCAGTAAGTCTTGGTGGGGGCTGCAGCTGACTTTCAACACTTTTTTATACGTTCAGGAAGCTGGAGTGGGGAGGAGCACCAAGAGTGTGTGGCACTGAGTGTGGGGACAGCCACCGCGAATGCTAGATTTCCTATCTAAAATAGGCACATGGTAGCAGGGGAGGAGGGTGTGCTGTGGCCACCTCACTTTATACTAAGGGCCAAAAAGGCCAAGCTGAGGGCCAGGATAGGTCACCAGTTTTACCAGGAATAAAACCTCTGCCCCTAACCAATAGCCCCAAACTGATGCCCTGTGCTGCTCCTGGTCTGAACATCTATCCTGGACACAGGCTGCCTAGTCCGAGCACCAGGCCGAGCCCCGAGCTGTGTCCTGTCCCTGTCCAAGAAACTGAAATCCAACCTGCCAGTGGGCCTACAGGCCACAGCTGAGCCAGGCAGACTGGAAGAGTACAGTCAGCCCCTGAGCACAAGCCCAGCATGTATAACCCAGTCCTGCAGGCAGACTTCTAACGCCAGAGGACCTGGCAGAAAGGCTTCTTCCAGCTGCCTCCCAAATCTCACAAACCTTTCCATGGGTACACCCCATCCAGGCAACAAAAAATAACACATGGCCAGTTCCATAAAGATATAAGAACAAATTAGGAGATTCAGTAAAGGATCCATAGGATGTGGAGGGGACTCTAAACCATGCCCTGCAAAGAACAAAACAGTGGAAGGATCCAGAGATGTTGGGGGTCAAACAAAAAAAAAAGGAGACACAGGGCTGACTCCCTACCTTAAAATATTTAAGGGTTGACCTGTGCCAAGGGAACCCAGATGACTGTGACCACAGGGAAGTCACAAGGTCACTTCCCAAATTAGTGTGTGGATTTCCTCCAAGGCAGTTATCACTGGAGGAAGCCGTTCACCCAGCTCAGGCCCTCTTGTGGGGGAGAGCAAGTCCTGGAGCTCAACACTTACCTGGTAACTTCTTGGACATTGTTGGCACGAGCAGCTTCCATCAGGGCTGCATCTGAAAAGAAAGGAGGCACTGGTCAGATCTCATGCCAGGACCTACCTCCAGAGCTGCATGGAGGGCCCAGGAAAACAACAGAAATGGTAGAACTTCAGAAATATGGGCTCTAACAAGGGAAACGATGCCAAGGTATATAAAGAGAAAGCTAATCATCCCCTGTATCCACTGTTAACTTGTCTTCCACATCCATCGTGGAACCCAAACTCGTAACTCTTCTCATCATACAGATGGTTCAGGTAAAGTGCTAGCAACTATGTGCTGCCTATGGTACCCGCATGATGTATGAATCCCTTCACTCTTCATTAGCTAGAAAGCTCTAATGTTTCACATGGCTGTCACTGTTAATCATCCCCCCTACCTTGTCCCACTTCTACCCCCAATTCCAACTTCTCAGCCTGGTGTCACAAGTCACTAACCCAGCACCAGGAACAGAATGGGAACAGGCAATGGTGTGGCCTCCTCTGAGAGTTAAGAAGAGCGTTGACCAGGAGTCAGGAGGCCTGGCTCCAACAGTCTGCCCCCTACTCCCTGTGCTGTGGCAGCTCCTTCCTTCTCAACCCCTGCTTCCAGGACCATAAAGTAGAGGCATATGCTTTACTTGCCCTGACAGCCTCAAATCCTTGCCCTGACAGCCTCACAGGGATGCTGAGGAGATGAAATGATGGTCAAAAAATCTACAAACTCCTCGGTGCCAAGATCAGCAAAAGGAGACCCAAAGCAATCCCTTAGGAACCACCTAACAGAAAAGCAACCCTGAGCCTAACCTAAGCCTGGTGTAGCCTGAGCAGCCGGCAGGCTACTGGCACCACCTTGTGGCCAAAGGAAAAACTGCCTGACTCAGAAAAAAAAACTGTAGAGGCACCATTTTTTCAAATAGTCAATACCAAGTGCCCATGCAACCCTATGAGCCCAGCATAGTTCCGAGCTCCATTGTTGAATAGTAGAAAAACTCAGAGCCATCCCTGCCTCAGGGAGTTCTCAGTCTAGCCAAGAGACTCACCCAGTGAAACACTGAGGAGGCACTGCAGTAGGATGGGAAGAGCAGGATCTGGAGACAGACAAATCTGGGCTCCCATCCCAATTCTGCCACTTTCTTGCCACATGAACTGGCCAACTCACCTAACCTCCTGAGCCTCAATTTCCTTATCTGAAAAGCAGGGATAAGACAGCCACCTTATCATAAATATGCAAACCAGATCTGTAGGTCAAACATGTAGTGTCTCCATCCCACATGCTAACCTAGGCTCTAGGGTCAGGTCTTTCCTGGTTATCTTCCCCAGTGGTTCTCCAAGCACACATCCAAGAATGCTCAGGCAGCCCTCAGCTGGAAGGAGAACAAAACTCCCTCAGAGATCACTGCATCCACTCGTCCCTCACTCTGCAGAAAGAAGTGGCTTCTGCAAGGTCACAGGAGGAATGAGGAAGGAGCTGAGAACCAGGGCCTGCTGGCTCCTACTGGGTACAGTTCCTGAGCTTCTAACTCCAAATCAGGGAATAGGGAAGGCTGGCAAAGTCTGAAGGTTGGAAGTGATCATGGTTATGGTCATTGCCTAAGTAACAGACAAAGTCCAGTCTGGAGCCTAAGGCAAGACCTCGGACACCTCCCCTGATCCGTCTAAACATACTGGCTTCAGGACATTCCCTGTCATGAACCTTCCATGGTTCTCCACTGCCTACAGGAGAAACTCCAAACCCTCCAAACCCTCCTGATACCCAGGTCCCACTCCATCTGCTCTCACCTCATTCCAGAGACGCCCTGTCCTCCAGCCAGGCTGGCTACCCTGCTAAACCCCTAAACACATCATGCTGACCTGTGACTCCCATATCCGTGAAGCCTTTGCATGAAACGGTATCCAACTCAAGACACATTTAATGGGTACTAAGATCCAGATGCTATGGTGAACAAATGATGTGAAATATCAGGGAAAGGGGCGGGTATCAACCTGAAAAAAAGGTAAGCTGCATTCCTTGCTCTCATGGAGCTCACAGTATCACTCTCCTTTTCATCTCTTGCCTCATTCTACAGAACTCAAGCTCAAATTCCCCATCCTCCAGGGGTCTCCAATCTTCCAGGAATGCTTTCCTGACCCTACTGGCCTTTGAATTCCCCAACAACACACTGTCAGACCACTCACTAGATCCACAGGCCTAACTACCTGCACTGACTCCTTAACTGACTGTTCTGTTAGGAATTCCAAACCTCCCAAAATTAGGCTCACAGAGGGTATTTAAAAAAAAAAAAAGCTCAAAGTTATAGAAGTATAGCTTGCCTAATCCTCCTGCCAACTGCGTTGCCTGGCAAGATCACCTCACACCTGAGACCAGGCACAGCAAAACCCCGGGGAGTCTGATGGGCAGACCCAGGCTGCTGAACTCCAAGAGTCAAAATAACGGCACTGTAAGAGTACTGAGAGATCATTCTTTACTGTGTAAGGGGGGAAATGAAGCTGGAGAGGAGCAAGGCGTGCACAGTGGCAAAGTTGGCACTGAAACCAAGTCTTGACTTCCTTTCTTAGGCCACCTTAGGGGGAAAACCTCTAAATTACCCAGTGGTTGACGTTAGAACACACCGTGGTTTCCCGGAAGCCTCTTACGAGAGGAATTGCACCAGGCAAAATATTAGCACATAAAAGGTCCATTCTCTAATTTTACATGTTTGTCCAATGCGACCATTGTACAGATGGACAAAGTAATGCCCAAAGAAGGGAGCTGACCTACGATGGGAAGTTATACAACTGAAAGGCAACTGAACTCTCCAGTTCACCACCCTGCTCCAGTAACCAGATGATGTCTGGGTTCCTCCAAGGCTGAAGCTCTGATGGTCTAAATAAATCTATAAGCAACACCCACCCTCGAAAGATACGGCTTCAGGACACTCCTCCCACCTCTGCCTTCCTCGAACCCAGACTGCCCCGATAATCACCCTTGTTGGACGGGCTCTTGCTGTAACAGTGAACCACTAGCGCCGTGGCCAGGGCCCACATGCTCAGTCCAGCCCTGTTGGGAACCCCGTTCCAGCTGTCCTGTCCCGGGAGTGTTTCTTCTGAGCTAGGAAGGCGTCCCCGTGTTGCGGCTACGAGGCACTGGGTCTCGGTGCGTTCTCCCTGGCGCCCCCAGGTGGCTGCCCCTCCGTGGGTGAGGAAGGCCGGCGATGTTGCAAGGCGCCCCCAGACGGCCGCCCTCAGCCACTGCGGCTCCCCGCGGCCCGCGGTGGTCACAGTCTGGCCGGAGGCACTTCCATGTCTCCGGAGCGATGGGGACCTAAGCAGCCGGAGAAGGAGCCGCGGCGCCGGCGCTGTTCTCCTCAACACCAGGGACCCCAGCATCGTGACAGCTGCTTCGATAACCCCCTGGTGCCGGCCCCTGGCTGGCCGCGTCCAACATGGCTGCCGCGGCGCGTTCGAAGACGCCGCGAACGCGGTGGAATTCCGCACTACTTCACGGGAGTGGTAGTCCACAGCCTTAGCTTTTTCGGCAGCTGGAGAACAAATAAACTACACTTCCCACAAAGCTATGGAACTTGCGTCACAATGACTGCCAACATAAAGGAGCCTGGGGCATGTTGGGAAATGGAGTTCGAGTGAGGGGGCGTGGTAAGAAGGGAAATTCCTCTGTGGGATGTGTTGATTAAAGTTCGAATCCCAGAGCTTTCTGCCAAGTTTAGTTAAAATATGCGGCGCAGTTTCTGACTATTGCAAGTTAAATAGGGATCTTCAGCAGAAACCTATTATGAAACGTATGCTTATTTCTCTTTAAAGCCTGGGACAACTTTTCAAAAAGATGTCTTGGGTGCACCTGTAATAGGAATTCTCTTTATTTTCCGACAGAGCCTTCCTTTCAGTTGAAGAGCTAACTCCTAGTCTTGCTTTCTCACTTGTTTATTTTCAAAGGGTTTGCATCTCATGGCGGCTGCGTGTGGGGCGCTGAGCAAGGAATGTTATTCCTGTCTACAGGAAAGGGAATTTAGACTCAGGGGTTCAAAAAATTGCCAATAAATCAGTAAATAACGCTCAGGTCTTCTAACTTGGAGCCCAATATCTGCAACCTCATTTCTTCCCCTCTCTTCTGGACTCTACACACAGGCAGACAAAGGAGGAAGCTCCTTTTTCATGCCAGTCCCATCTCTTACTCCTGCCTTTCCTTTAAGTCTCTGCTCAAACTTCACATTATCAGAGCCTTCTCTGACGATTTAAAATAGCTATCCTCTCCACCCCCCACCCCCGCCATCTTGCCTACTTTTTCTTCACAGTACTTACCACGTGATATACTGAAATTTTGTTTTTGTTTATGGTCTTTCTGTGGTAGAACGTAAGCCCCAGGAAACAGGGACTTTGTTTTTTCTCTTTTACATTACTAGCGCCCAGAACAATGCCTGGAACAAAAAGAGCTACTCAATAAATATTTGTTCAGTAGAAGAATTACTCCCACCTTATTATCGTGGCAAAATGAATATAAAGCTTTAGAGTGCAGGCAGACCTAGATTTCAATTTTGACTCTTGGCATTTACTACATGTGTGACCTTGGACAAACTCCCTTACCGTTCTCATTGTTAATTTCTTCATTATCAAAGGTAATACTACCTACCTTCAAGAGGATTGATTATACTGGAGCACCGGGGTGGCTCAGTCGGTTGAGTGTACAACTTCAGCTCAGGCATGATCTTACGGTTTCTGAGTTTGAGCCCTTTGCCCAACGTTGGGCTCTCTGCTGTCAGTGTGGAGCCTGCTTCAGATCCTCTCTCCCCTCCCTCTCTGCACCTTTCCCACTCTGCACCTCTACCACTTGCTCTCAAAAAATAAAAACAAACAAAAAAACATTTAAAAAGAGGATTGCCTGTATTAAATGAGATAATATGTAGACCACCACTGTCTCTGGCTCACATTAGGTCTTCAAGAAATGGCAGCCGCATTGAAGTTTTTATGTAAATTCCAGTTAGTTACCGTACAGTGTAATATTAGTTTCAGGTGTATAACATAGTAATACAACACTTCCATACAATGCCCAATGCTCATCTCAGCAAGTGCACGCCATAATCCCCATCACTTATTTTACCATCCCTCTACCCACCTCCCCTCTGGTAACCATCAGTTTATTTTCTATAGTTAAGAGTCTTGTTTCTTGATTTGCCTCCCTCTCTTCCTCCTCCTCGCTTTATTTGTTTTGTTTCTTAAACTCCTCATACAGTATACTATCATGTGGTATTTGTCTTTCTCTGACTTCTTTTGCTTAGCATAATACTCTCTAGTTCCATCCATGTTATTGTATATGGCAAAATTTCATTCATAAAAGTATGGAGCGCTCATAAATCTGCATGTCACCCTTGCCCAGGGGCCATGCTAATCCTCTCTGTATCATTCCAGTTTTAGTATATGTACTCCTGAAGTGAGCACTTTACTCTCAACTTCTTGAGGGCAGAGATGGAGTTTCTCATTTCTGCTTCCTTAATAAGACATTCAGCAAATAGCTGTTAAAGGAAGGAGCCTGCTTAGAATTCTGCCTCCCTCTCTCTCCCTCCCCCGCTTTGCTCTCTCCCTCTCAAAACAAGTAAAACTAAACTTAAAAATAAAAACAAAAACATTTTGACCTTCTTATTTTAAGAGATTCCCAGGACATCCTGTCTTATTAGCCACTCTACTCACTAGCACAGCTTCACCCTCCCTGTATTCTTAGAATATTTGTGCTTCCCAACATAGGGTTGGTCTCAGCTAAAAGAGCAGTCTCTGAGCTCGCATTACCAGGTGGGTCACAAGATGGTGTGAGTACGCAGAGCTCAGCCTCTCCTTACAACAGGCGCTTTCCAGAGCCCTTCAGTTTACCGCACAACTTGCAATCACGGGGTAACTCTCAAAGCATTTCTCCATTGATTCCCTCATTTGATCTTCACAAATAACATCCATGAGGGGAGCGAGGCAAGGTTAGGGTTAGGAGAAAACCTAAAGTAATTTAAAAAATAGCTAGAGTAGGAAAACTTTCTGGGTGTGACACAAACTCAGAACCCACAATAGAAAGTTTAGATCTATGTGACTCTACAAAAACGTAATTCTGATGGGAAAACAGCAAAAGCACTGAAAAATATAAATGACAATATGGGGGAAAAATACATTTGCACCACAGTGATGAAGGACTGAGAAGTACAGAAAACTATAAAATATGCAAAAGGCCGACCATACAAGAGATAAATGGACGAGGGCAATGCCTATGCTAGCTTATGTTGTGCCTTTATGCAAAGTAAAAAAGTCTCCCTGAGGATGGATTAGAAAAAGGAGCCTGCATGGGGTCTATCGGTGGCTAGGTTGGTTAAGCATCCGACTTGATTTTGGTTCAGGTCATGATATCATGAAGTTGGGCTCCGTGCTGGATGTGGAGCCTGCTTAAGATTCTCTCTCTCCATCTTCCTCTGCCCCTTGCACGCTCGTGCTCTGTGCATGCAGTGTGCTCTCAAGGAGAGTAGAGGGGAGAGGAGGGAAGGGGGGGAGGGGAAAAGGGGCTCGCGCAGTGTGCACAACTAGGTGAACAGTGCACTGGTAGATTTTGGCTTCCACTTCCATGGACTGCATATCCATACTTAGCAGCATTGAGCAAAGGACTTGACCAAAGAGCTCACAAGAAAAAAAAAAAATACAAGTTGTATTTAAACACGAAAATATTCTCAACTACACCCATGATGAGAAATGTACAAATTAAAGCTATACTGATCCGCATCTTACACCATAAACAAAAATCATCTCAGAATGGATTATAGACTTAAATGTAAAACCTAAACTCTAAAACTTCTAGAAAAAAAACGTGAAGAAAATCTTTCTAATATACAGTAAGGCAAAGATTTTTTTAAATTGTTTTACATTTATTTATTTTTTGAGAAAAAGAGACAGAGCACAAGTGGGGGAGAGGCAGAAAGAGGAGACACAGAATCCAAGAAGCCTCCAGATTCTGAGCTGTCAGCACAGAGCCCGACGCGGGGCCAAACTCACAAACCGTGAGATCATGACCTAAATCGATGTCGGACATTTAACCAACTGAGCCACCCAGGCGCCCCAAAGATTTCTTAGATACAATACCGGAAACATGATCCATTTTTAAAAAGATAAAATCTGGGGTTTCTGGGTGGCTCAGTTGGTTGAGCGTCCGACTCCGGTCCTGGTCATGATCTTATGGTTCATGTGTTCGAGCCCCGAGTCGGGCTCTGTGCTGACAGGTAGCTCAGAGCCTGGAGCCTGTTTCAGATTCTGTGTCTCCTTCTCTCTCTGACCCTCCTCTGCTCACTCTGTCTCTCTCTCTCTCAGAAATAAATAAAACATTAAAAAATAAAAATATAAAATCTTACTTTGTCAAAATTGAGAACGTTTGCTCCTCAAAAGCCACTGTTAAAAAAATGAACAGAGAAGCCATGCAGGGGAGAAAATATTTGTAAATCATATATCCAATGAAAGACTTGTACCAAAGTATATTAAAAAAGATTCTCAAAACTCAATACAATAATAAGAAAATGATTCAATTTTTTTAAGTGGGAAAAGTATTTGAATAGATACTTGACCAAAGTGAAACAAATACATGAAAAGACCCTTAATACCATTACCCATTAGGAAAATGAAAATTAAAACCACAGTAAGTTACCATTACATATCTATTAGAATCTCTAAAATTAAAAAGACTGACTATACCAAATATTGGTGAAAATATAGAGCAACTGGAATGCTCATATACTGCTAATAGGAATGTAAAATGGTAGAATGACTATAGAAAACAGTTTGTCAGTCTCCTTAAAAGTTAAACATACATTTACCATGGGATCCAGCCATTCTACTTCTAGGTATTTACCCAAGAGAAATAGAAACCTATGTCCATATGAAGACTTGGTCATGAATATTTTATTTGTGATAGTTAAAAATTGGAAACAACCAGGGCACCTGACTGGCTCAGTTGGTAGAACATGCAACTCTTGTTCTTGGAGTTGTGAGTTCAAATCCCTCACTGGATGCAGATTACTTAAAGATAAAATATTTAAAACAACAACAAAAACTAACAGGTGATTAACTTTTAAAAATCTGTTATAAGCAAAAAGAAACAAAAAAATGTTTATTGAAACAATGAATAAGGAAATTGTAGGGGTGCCTGGGTGGCTCAGTTGGCTGAAGGTCCAACTCTTGATTTTGTCTCAGGTCATGATCCCAGGGTCGTGAGATCGAGCCCTGTGCTGGGCTCTGCGCTGAGCCTGAAGCTTGCTTAAGATTCTCTCTCTCTCTTTCGACCCCTCTCCTCTACTCATGAACACTCCTTCTCCCTTTAAAATAAAATTTTTTAAAACTGTAAGATAAGAGGTGTCTGGCTTGCTCACTTGGTAGAGTGTGCAACTCTTGCTCTCGGGATTGTGAGTTCAAGCCCCAACACCGGGTGTAGAGATTGCTTAAAAAAAAAAGAAAGAAAGAAAGAAAAAACCCCACAAAACTATAAGATACAATTCACCTATCAGACTGGCAAATATATTTGCTTAAATATATATATTTTGTTTTAGAATATATTCTAAGAATAAATATTACTTAAGTGTGTATACATATATAGTATATAATATCTGTTGCAAGTTTGTGAAGTAAAAGACACTCACTGTTGGTAGGAATGTAAATGGGTACAACCTCAACAAAGGCCTAGTTGAGCAACAATATCAAATATTGGAATTTAAAATATAGATATACTTACATGTGTAAGATGAGGAATGTTTTGAGATATTTGTAACAGCAAGAGGCAAGAGAAATATCTCAAACATTCCTCATTGGAAACAGGCAGAATATCCATTAATATGAGTTTGATTAAATACATTAAGGTGCAGCTAAATTATGGAATATATTTTTAATGGAGGAAGCCTATCTCTTTTAATATGGAATACTCTGAGGTATTTTAAGTAGAAAAAAAAAGGCACTGGATAGTTGTAACTATTAGTGTTATTTGAAAACTAGATATAAGGGCACCTGAGTGTCTCAGTCAGTTAAGCATCCGACTCCTGATCTCAGCTCAGGTCTTGATCTCAAGGTCATGAGTTCAAGCTCTACATTGGGCTCCATGCTGGGCATAAAGCCTACTTAAAAAGAAAGAAAGAAAAAAAAAACTAGATATATATGTTTATGTGCTTAAATGTTTAGAATATCTCTTAAAGGACAGTAAAAATAGTTGCCTTTGGAGTGGACAAAATGGAGCTGGAAGAGAAGTCGTGAGGGAAGGAGCATTTACATTTTTTGAATTTTGTGCCATGTCCACACATTGCCTATTCAATTAAATCAACCAATCATATAATCAACCAATTTCTCTTATTTATTTTTGTTTTGTTTGTGTTTTACTTTCTCTTATTTCTATATCAATATTCACTTTAAATTAACCTCCAGCACCCAGATAGGGGTACATTTAATTTCATTCAGACTGCCACATTTCTCATGTGGAAACACTGCCATCTTGTGGGCTTTTAAGATAGTGCTGCCAAAAATATTAAAATCGGAAATTTTCAGCGTTCCATTTCACTCCACTCCATTCCTCCCAACAAATATTCGTTGATGCCTACCCTGTGCATTTGTCTAACCAGTTAAATCTGACAAAGTTTCGGTGATATTCAACCTCATTTACAGAACATCTGTGAAGCGCCAGGCACTGAAGCTGCAGTCCCAAACAAGGCTCAGAGTCGAGTTGGCAGGGAGGTAAGGGAGAATCTCCAGACGTCGATGCATAGCTACAGCAAAGATAATTCATGTTTCCCTGGGAGCCACAGCAAGCTGAATGGCCAGGGAAGACTTCATAGAGGAAGAGACATCTGAGCGGAGTTCTGCAGGAAAAGCCACAATTGACCCTCCAAAAAAGGGAATATAGTAGCTTGAGGGGCACTTGGAGAATGGGTCACTGCAAAGGGAACACTCTGAAAATTCACAGAGGCAATACTTTTGTTTTCAATGCATGTTTGAGGAACTGTGTTTGCACTGTAGCTGAAGCAGAGTAGGAGAAGTTAAGAGGTGAGAAATGAGGCTTCAGTTCATAACCAGAGAGGTTAAAGCAACTGAACTAGGTTCTCTCAGCAAGTACACACTGCACCAAGAAATTTTTAAAAGTGTTTTTATAATTTTTTTTTTTAAGTTTATTTATTTTGGGGGTGCCTGGGTGGCTCAGTCAGTTAAGGTTTCGACTTCAGCTCAGGTCATGATCTCATGGTTTGCAGGTTCAAGCCCTGCATCTGGCTCTGTACTGACAGCCCAGAGCCTGGAACCTGCTTCAGATTCTGTGTCTCCTTCTCTCTCTGCCCCTCCCCCGCTCATGCTCTGCCTCTCTCTGTCTCAAAAATAAATAAACATTTAAAAAAATTTAAGTTTATTTCTTTTTGAGAGAGAGAGATTGAGGGGTGGAGGGACAAAGAGAGAGGAAGAGAGACAATACTAAGCAAGCTCTGTGCTGTCAGCAAAGAGCCTGAGATGGGGCTCAATCTCACGAAACCATGAGATCATGACCGGAGCTGAAATCAAGAGTCAGACACTTAATGGACTGAGCTACCCAGGTGTCCCTGCACCAAGAATTTAAATCCAAATCTAAATAACTCCACTGCTTCTCCTCTTTGTCACCACTAAGATTTTGCTCTGTGAGCCTTTCCTGAACCCCATGCTTAATGCTCTGCTCCTTCTGACTGGACTCAGTGGTGGGGCTCCTCCCTCCCTTTCTTTATTCCTTCCTTCCCTCCTTCCCTTCCTTCCCTCCATAATGCTTGTTTCTGTAGCCTTGATACTAGGGAGAAGCAAGAGAAGGCTCTTTAGATGACAAAGTGATAATTCAGGTCTCAGAGGAACTCTCCACTATGGTTTTTGCTGATTCTGGTCATATTGATAAAGTTAATAGAGGAGACTGACTCTGCATCAGAGCCTCTCTCCATCCTTCCAGCTGAGTAAGGCCAGGGTGTTGCCTGGGGCAGAGTGGGGTGAGCCTCAGCATTGAAGCTGTGTCTCTGGGTAGTGGCCCTACATCTATCCATGTGCAAATGAATGTGTGTGTGTGTGTGTGTGTGTGTGTGTGTTTACTGAATGTTAAGTAAAACTCTTATTTTTTTGGTGCTCATGATATATTATCTTGCTTAACTCCAACAACAATCCTGTGAGGACAATATTATCTCCATTTTACAGATCAGAAAACCAAAGTGTGGAAAGGGTAAATAATTTCACCAGTGTCACCCAGCCTGTAAATGGCAAAACTGGGTCTCGAATGGTCTGAATCTAAAGCCCAGACTTTTAATCACTACAAAACCCTGGCTGGCAGGAAGTAAGAGATGTACAGATAATAGACACTTCCGAAATGTGCGTGAGGCTTGGAGGAAGAGAAGAACCAAAAGCATCAACAACACTGTGCCGAGTCAATATGATAAGGTGTGAGACTGTACTCCCCCAAACCGGAACCAAAGGCACAGAAAATTGAAGCCAGGAGGAAAATCTCCCAACAGGAAGGAACTCCCAGATGCTCGCTGGAATAACCACCACTGCTTCTCCAAGCTCAAAGGGGTTCTGATCTCTGACAGGCACAATGCAAACCCCTTCTCATTTCTCTGACATTCTTTAATATAGAACTTAACTAGAAAGCTGATAGAAAGACAAAATCTTAAAAAGGCAAAGGAACAGATGAAATTCTAGAGTGCATATTTTCAATAGTAAGGATGGTGATCTCTGGCCACAGATCTGCTTCGCTGACCCTTCTCCCCAGGCCCTTGAATTCTCACCCCTTCCCCCAGTCTAATCTTTGTCTTGCTTGGATTGTGAAGCAAGCTCCTTTATCTCCTGTCACAAGATGGCTTCTGTGGAAACAGAAACTGGAGATAGGGTTTGGGGGTACCAGATGGTTATTAGGGAATGTTGAAAACAAGACAGCAGGTCCAAAACAAAGTTGCTTATGCTAAACCCACGTCACCAAACTGAGGCTTTACTTAATTACAGTTTTGGCTCCCTCTGAAATGGAATCTTAAACCAGCCAATCAGGAATTTCTGAGGTAATCTGCCAAACCCCTGCCATCCGCCATTGGAAGTAACCAATCTGGTTTTTTGCCTAGTAAAACTTCCTTGTTCCTGCTCCCTTCTGCCTATGAAAGTCTCCTATTTCATACAGTTTCTCGGAGCTCCTTTCTATATGCTAGATTGGAAGCTGCCCGATTCATGAATTACTGAATAAAGCCAATACGATCTTTAAAATTTAGTCTGCTGAATTTTGTTTTTCAACGGGATCCATACCTGTAAAGATGGGGGGAGTGGGAGGAGGGAGCAGGGTTAGGCAGAGGAATAAACTGACTGAAGTGCTAAACAGACCTGTCCAAGTCTTGGCCAATCCGGAATTACTCTGGCATATTGCTTATCCATGTCCTGTGTCAGGCTGGAATGGCTCACTCAATCACTGCTAAGGGCTGCTGAGGCAGATCCTGTAAGAGCTGATGGCTACATCTGTCTGCTGACTACATTCTTTGCATTCCTCTTCGTTGAAGGGGGACTTGGGCAGTATGTCTCCATGACTACCAACACACGTAGCATTATTCACTCACGTATTGATCATTCAGTGTGCTATGTGTTAGCCGCTATGCTGACTGCTGGAGGGCAGAAGAGGGTAAGGGACAGAGTAGAAGCGAATCCTATCCTCAGGTTTGGTCTAGCGGAGGAATCAGATACTTACGGACCAGGGTGGTAGATCCAGAGGGCAGTGAGAGTGTGTAGACAAGAGTCACTGCTCTAGCTGGGGGTGACCTCTGCCCGGGGTCCTTCTCAGTGGAGCTTTTCAAAAAGGAATCTACATCCAAGGCACCTGGTGCTTCAGTAGGTTGTGTGTCCAACTCTTTGATTTTGGCTCAGGGCTTGATCTCACAGTTTCGAGAGTTCCAGCCATGCATGGGGCTCTGTGCGGACAGCACAAACCTGCTTGGGATTCTCTCTCTGCTCCTTCCCCACTTGTGTGCGTGCTCTCGCTCTCAAAAGAAACAAATAAACTTTTTTTAAAAGAAGGATTTCACATCTTATTCCTTCAGTCCTGTTCTCTCAGCTCACTGATGTCATGTGTCTTCCCCTTCCATTCCACTGAAACCTCTCTTCCTGAGAACACCTTCCCGTCCAACTCTCTCCCCAGTGAGTCTGTGTAGTCTTGATATCTGAATGTCGTGGTTGTTGTACCAGATTCTATTCCCCACTTGAGTCAGAAGGCACTAAGAGGAAGTAGATGGAGCAAGTGGTTTCTCTGTCTTGAACTAGATGTAAAGAGCCAGAGGTCTAAGAGGGCAGATGGAGAGGGATTTTGGAGCAGGAAAAGAGGAAGTCGTCTTTGAGTCCTGGAGAACAAGCTGAATTTGGGAAGGGAGATTTTGAAATACTACTACACTATTTGTTCTCCAGAGCTCAAAGACCCCACTCACCTACCTTCCCACTCCCCTGCTCCAAATGCTCTCTCTCCATTCTGCCCTCTTAGACCTCTGGCTTTTTACATCTAGTTCCAACTAGCGGGACTATAACTTGTTTCAGCAATCCTTGTACAGTAAATCTTTTATAGAGGTTGCAGTTGGCTATCATCTTTCACAGAATGGATTTAATGTGGGATCCAAGGGGATCTCAGTGGTGCAAGGAGTAACCATAGCAGAACCTATGATGGCCTGCGTCACATCTCCTTAGCTTACCTCTGATTTTAGCCGTTACTGCGGCTGACAGTATCCCACCTCAAGAAGGAGTCTGCTGGCCTCATCACTTAATGTTGGTTTCCGACATTCAATCTCCACCAGAACCCAGTAGGCAAGTTAAGATTTGCTTTTCAAATGGAGGACAGCCAGCAGAAAGGGTATAGTTTTATTTCAGTCCGCAAAGGGTCTGCACGTGATTATCTTGCTAGGGTTTTGACAGAGGCTCGCTCTTTCTCTTGTTACAGACACTTCCCATACCACTGGGTCTGCTAGGTCTCAAGACCCAAGTATCAGGCCAGCATGACCAACCCAGGCCTGCTGCAGAGGCTTTTCTGGCCCCGGGCCCCACTCAAAACCGGCAATCTTGTAGGTTATCTGGTAAGTGGGTTAGAGCAACACACTCCAAAGTAGTACATGTTGCCTCCAAAATCCAAACCGGCATGTTACCAAGCTTTATGCCTCTTTAGTCATGGTGGTCAATTCGAAATGAAGCCAACCCTCCTCTCATTTTAACAGCTATATTTCCATGTGTCCTAGGCACCTTGACCCCTAGAAACTTCATCCACGTGTCAGACCTCTGAATTCTCATAGAGTTTTTCTTCTATCCTCTGGAATGCCTATGTTCCACCAAAATATTTAGAATGCTTACTACTTCCTGCTCTGCAGGTCCAATTAGCATGGTGTCATCAATGTAATGGACCAGCATGATGATCTGTGGGTTATCAAGATGATCGAGACCTCCTCCGGCTATATTACTCCAGAAAGCCAGAGGTTGACACAGCCATGAGAAACAATAGTGAAATAATACAGCTGTCATGCCACGTGATGGCAGACTGCTTTTGGGTTGAAAATAAAACATTTTCCAGATGCTGGGAGCTATATTGATTTGCTCCAATAAAGACATCATATCCAGGTTGCAGCTGTAATTGAATTCACAAGCTGAATATGTGTATAATAATCCACAGTCACTCTCCAGAATCCATCAAGCTTTTGCATCTGCCAAAAAGACAAATTAAATGGGATTGTGGTAGGAATAGCTACTCTATAGCTTTTAAACTCTGTTGGTGGTGTTAATCCTTACAATTTCCTCGGGAATGCATTACTATAATGATGCCAGAAAGGAAGGTGATTTTGTCTCCTCATTAGCTGGAGTGCATAGGTCTGGGCAACTACAAGGTGGTTGAAGTAGGATTGTCCCTGATCACCATTATTCCCAATGACCCACTTACAGAACTCATGTTTTCTGTTTCGTAATCTTAGGGCCTGACAAGTTCCTATTCCTGTGTGTGTGTGTGTGTGTGTGTGTGTGTGTGTGTCCATGCGTGTGCGTTTCTACCAGGTAACTGAAGGCTATGACTGTGGTTTGTTCACTCTGAGCTCCTCATGCCAATGGACCAGCAGACAAAGAAGTTTCTATGCTGGCAGGTGTCGTTGACCCTGAATCACAGTAAGAGCAAGGGTTGTGATTTCATAATGGATAAGGAAAGTGTCTGTCTGCAATTCAGGAAATTCACTGGGGAAAGTTTTGCTGCTTCTCTGTCCAGGGTAACTCTGAATGGGTCACTGCAGCCATTGCCTGACAAGGGAAGGCAAAGGGGTTGAATTCTAGATCAACCCACTAGGCAAATAACCCAGATCAGCCAAAGCACTGGTTGAGAGTGAGGGAAACCTACAATGGTTGTTAGGGCAGGAAGATGATGAATGTCAATTATGGGCCTGGGACCAGATGTAATAAAGGCATGTAACCTGGTCTAATAGTCCCTTCTAAAGAAATCCAACTGGCCATCAGCTTGAAGAACTGGCTTTAAGCTTCTCTCATGGGGAAAAGTGAGAGCATCATTTTTCCTCACACAAGACCCAGATCTAAAGGGGTAAGAACAGATCTAAGTGACACAACAGACAGATGGACAAGATCCAGTTTATTTCACCCCAGATGTATTCAGCCTGACTTGCCCACTCCTCTCCCCAGAAACTAAACCACTTGCCATATTTTCTGGTTAGGCTGGCCCGGGGTATGGCTTCTTTCATGCCAGTGGTCATAGCCTTGACCACCGTATCTTCCAGCTCTGGTTGCCTCAGACTCCCCTTTGGGCTTCAGGACCAGGTGTCAGTACAACTTTGATCACACCCCCTGCCATGGGAGCCATAGCAGCTCCCACACCAGATCTGACCTTACTGGACCCTTGGGTGCTCTGGCTTCCCCCACTGACTTCCCAGAGGTCAAATAGGCAACCTGCAGATCCCAAGGACTTATTGTCCCATGGGGAGGATTTTGGCCAATGCGAGACAGAATATGAGAAGGCACCCACAGACAAATTGCTTTTTTTCCTCCCCCGATGGAATGTTTTTAGATGCAGTGGTTCCATATGGCTTCTCTGGAAGGGTCCTGTAAGCCATCCCATTCAGCATTCTTGTAAAGATGGTGCAGTTCAGTAAAGCACCACCTTGCAGGTGTTCTCTTGACTTCTCTACTTGATTATTCCTTTTCCCCCACTCTTGTGTCTTTCCTAAAAAAGCATCAGCACATATGTTTTGCCTCAGGCCAACTCTGTGTTCTAGAAAATCTGTGCTGGGAAAGAGGTATGGTCAAAGAATGGAATACCTAAAATTGAAATTATGGTGAGACTGAAGTTCTTGTAATGACAACCATGGAAGGGAATGGCTTAGATAAAATGGATGACAATTTCATGGAGAAGAGAATATTGAGGAACTTTAGAATTCGGGGCACTGGAATAATCATCAATGTGGATATGCAAATTCCCAAGAATGATGTTGGAATGTTAGAGAGTGATCCAGGGCTAAAATCATCTATTCATGGGGAGGAGGGCACAGATGCCCACATACAGAGGGGTTGTGGGCAGTACAGACTCTTCATATTATGGAAGAGAAGGCATTTTGGATTAGCAACAAGGAACAAGGAGAATGTGAAACTCACCCCCAGGCCCAGTGATATGAAGGCTATGGAGAGCAAGCAACCATCTCGAGAGGACTTCAAGGAAAGCAGTATCTTAGGACCAAAATTATGCTGCAGAACAAGATGAAGAGAACATTCATGAAGAGGGTAAGGATGCAGAACATTCTGCTGATGAGTGACCTTGAGCTCCTAGGACACAGTGGAGAGGTTTCAGGAGATGAGGAATTAGGGCATATGGGTCAGAAAAGGTGATGTCCAAGCCAAATGGGAATAGGACCTGGAAATGTGGATGACTGGGAGGCTGCCTACAAAGGGCAAAGGGCCTAGTGAGATCCATCCTGATGAGCTCAAGGCACAGAGTGGTGGAGTGGCTGGAAGAAGGAAAGAGGAAGGAGAGTCAGCTCTAGTCCAGGTGCTCTTCTGGCCCTGAGGAAGGAAACGTTCAGCCCTTGGGGGGTTGGGTCCTGCTCTAAAAGCACTAGCTCCTCCCACAGGACTTCTGTGGATGGCGAGGCCTCTAGGAGCACAGAAGTGTCCTCCCACCCTAGCTGAGTGGGCACACCAGCCCCCTGCTGGTCATGGTGGTATAAGCACTGGATGTGAGGTCTTGTAGGTGCCAACTGTAGGCAAACCAGTCCGATTTCTCACTGACCTTTGGTTCTGCATCCTGGCAAGGGACTGTTTTCCTTTACTGGCACTTGGTGTAGGCCTGCTTATTTCTAAGACACTGTCATATCCTTTTCATTCCTTCACCTAGTTTGCATAATTCTTTAATCTTTAGCTTCGTATGAAAAGGAGTCTATTTTTAATTTCTTGACATTTCTCTCATAACCTACCATTCTCTTTTCCTGTAACTCTAACTCCTTCTCTTACCTTAACTGACTTCGTACATTGTGAGTTTGCTCAGCCCAGATTGTTTCTCACTTTCCAAGTAATGTACAAACTTCCTTCCTCCTTTTGATCAACTCTTTAGAAGGACTCGGTGACCCGTAAACAATAATCTGACTTTGTGGGCACCTGGATGGCTCAGTCAGTTAAGCCTGCAACTTCAGTTCAGGTCATAATCCCACAGTTCATGAGTTCAAGCCCCGCATCAGGCTCTGTGCTGACAGCTCAGAGCTTGGAGCCTGCTTCAGATTCTGTGTCTCCCTCTCTCTCTGCCTCTCCACTGCTCACACTGTCTCTCTCTCTCTCTTTCTCTCAAAAACACATAAACATTTGGGGCACCTGGGTGGCTCAGTCGGTTAAGCATCCAACCTCAGCTCAGGTCATGATCTTGTGGTTCGTGGGTTCGAGCCCCACGTCAGGCTCTGTGCTGATAGGCAGCTCAGAGCCGGGAGCCTGTTTAAGATTCTGTGTCTCCCTCTCTCTCTGACCCTCCCCTGCTCACACTATCTCTCTCTCTCTCTCTCTCAGAAATAAATAAAACATTAAAAAAAATTTTTAAACCCACATAAACATTAAAAAAAATAATCTGAATTTGCTGCCTGTGCATTATGTTTCTATTAATTAACCTTGATACTTCCTTTCTTCTAATACAGATTTTCCTCTCTGCTCAATAGTGCCCAGCCAGTATATTTCCCCCTTTTACTTATATTTTTCCATCTTCCACAGCACTTCCCTCATCTTCTGCAAAATCACCCTCACTTTCTACAAATATCCCTCCACCTTCCACAAGCACCCTCCTACTGTGGATAGCTATTCCTCATGTTTCTCCTGTGTCTTCTCAGCATTTTTCTTCTCAAACCTACTAATACAGTTTATATTCTAGAGTTTGACCAAAATATCACTCCATGACTCATATACTTTTGGATGATTGATATAAAATTTTAAATCAATAATATTGCAAACTAGTGTGCATGTTACCACCACCTGTAGTTCCTTTTGTGAAATCTTCCCCTATTTAGGATCTTTGTGAACTCAGTTCTTTGACAGACATATGAGGACGGATTCACTGGGGTCAGTGTTTCCCTCTCTGGGGTTCATTCATATAGGTCACTCCTTGGCCACTCAGCCGTTTTTGTTTTTGCTTTTGTTTTTTAATTTATTAGGGCTTTGGTTGTTGTTGTTGTTGTTGTTGTTGTTTTTTAGTAATCTCTCCACCCAAAATGATCAAGAGTTGTGTGCTCTTCCAACTGAGCCAGCCAGGCTTCCTCACCAGTCTGTGTTTAAGTGGGTGTTTCAGACCTGGTCAGTTCTGCCCAGGTATCTCTGAATGCATCTTGTTTTCCTGAATAGTTGACAGGATGCTACAGGCTTGGTTTGAAATGCTTCCTACTTCAAGAGACAGAATAAGTGTGTTTCTTTCCCAGAATCTTAGCCTTTCTTCCAAGGGAAAAGTATTAGAGTCAAAATTGAGCTAATGCCCCTCATTAGCCAGAGGAAGGTAGTTCCATGCTAGAGTATTCTCAGGCCACTTTGATGCCATAGAAAGCATTTTCTTTTCCTTCTGACTTTTTACCCCACTATTTTGTATGGAGTTATGAGTATATCATGTTTCTAAGTTACCTTTACCAAACTTCTTAATTTCCTCTAATGTGAGATATTAGTAGTCAACTTCTCCTCCATTTTTCCAGCTAATTTTCCCTTTTTCCCCACCAACACTGATGGTTTGTCAGAGCAAAACATATGGTTTAGTTATGGCTTTGTCCCACCTTTCTCCAAGTCTCCACTTTGGTTTTCTCTCTTAACCCTCAGCTCAAGGATCCCTGGGCTCCAAAGTGGCATGTCCTGATAACCTGACTCATAAGCATCATTGCAAACACATCATCTAAAAGGAAAAAGAAATCCCAACCTTCTTAGGATAACTTTCAGCTCAAAGAGAGGAGCAAACACTTCAGAAAGGTAGAATGGAGACAAAGACGGAAGGCTTCCCTTCAACTTTTCTAGTTTTCTCCTGAGTCTCACAATTTAAATCTATTTTCTTCCCCCGATAGTTTCCCTTCTCTTTGGTGCTGTCTTTTTTTTTTTTTTTCTTTGTCATTGGGTTTTAGAACTGACCTCCATTTTCTCATAGAACCTAGGATACATATCTTTTACATCCCTTTCTAATCCTCCCAATGTGCTTATAACATTATTTTTCGTTCCTGTATTTATTACATTTGTAATTTCAAAGGTTATTTTTTTATTTTTTTATGTTTATTTATTTTTGAGAGAGAGAGGGCGTACACAAGTGGGGGAGGGGCAAAGACAGAAGGAGAGAGAATCCTAAGCAGGCTCCATGCTGTCAGCACAGAGCCCGATGTGGGGCTCGATTCCACCAACTGTGAGATCACAACCTGGGCTGATATGAAGAGTCGGATGCTCAACTGACTGAACCACCCAGACACCCCTACTGCATTTGTGATTTCAAATGCTAACTTACACCTTTATATATTGTTACATTACCTATAGACTGTCTCTTTTTTTTTTTAATTTTTTTTAAATGTTTTATTTATTTCTAGGAGAGAGAGAGAGAGAGACAGTGTGAGCAGGGGAGGGTCTGAGAGAGAGGGAGTCACACACTCTGAAACAGAATCCAGGCTCTGAGCTGGCAGTCAGCACAGAGCCTGACGCGGGGCTCGAACCCATGAACCGCGAGATCATGACCTAAGCGAAAGTCGGACACTTAACCGACTAAGCCACCCAGGCGCCCCTAGACTATGTCTCTTGATCCCAACATTTATAGAAATCAGTGCCTTTGTTCTTCACTTACCTTTGCTTCCACCTTCCATCTGTTTCTATCATCTATAATTTCATTTTTATATTTTCAAGTTTAACAGTATTTATATTCTCTTCTGTGGCCATAATACATTCTGTTCAATCAGAAAGCTGAAAATCAATAAGCAAATGTATAAAGTCTATATCAGGTAATCATATTTCTGTATACAAGAGGAAACGTGACCCAGACTTACATAGAAAGTGAGCTTAGGAACTTCATAAAAGTCCCAGAACAGGGCTGGCCACTGGTGTGGCTTAAAGCAGGAGCTCATAAAATATCATCAGAATATAAGTCCTCTCCATCTTTTGGCTCTGCTCCCCACTGTGTGTTGGTCTCAACCACAGAGAGGCTCTCACTGCCCTCTAATTGTCATGTGGCAGCCAGTAACTTCTAAGACTACATCATTCCAGGTTTAAGACCAGTGGGCAAGAGTGAAAATCTCTGCCTCAACATTTCCAGCTAACATCCTAAAATTCTTCGTGACTGGACATCTTAGGGCACATGCTGCCTCTTAGCCAATATTGTCACTAGCAAAGCTATATATTGTTTGACTTAAGTCTGGTGTATATGTTCCCTCCTTAGACTCAAAGGCAGAGCCCTACCCACACCAAATGGCTGACTGGAGAGGGACCTTGAGTGAGTTAGGAAACAAATATCATGTAATTCTTTCTTTGTAGTTTTCCTTGCTCTCCTCTATGCACCAACTTTCCTCATCCCCCAAAGCCTACCCCCCTGTGAATAGCAATTTTTGTAAACAGATGCCTGGGAGGGAGTTTCAGGCTCCATACCCCCAAATTCTGAGTAGGTTCTGCTGGAACAGTCAGCTCCTGAGAACCTTTTAGAGAGGACGCTGAGGAGAGAATTATAGGATAGATTCATCAGGGAAGGATTCTGAAGCAATTTTTTTAGGGATGGAAGAAAATAGTTTTCTAGAAATAAACATGGCTTTCCTCCCTAAGCGTCTCCAAATCCTTAAGGACAGCAAATCTCTTGAATCTGTACTTTCTGCAGCTCCACCCTCCAGTAACCCCCCATCTTCCTCTTCCAGCCTGTCCTATAGCTGCAGAGTTCTCGTCCTGCCTCCTGTCCTTACCCTCCTGGCTCGAACTGCAAGTCTGCATCTTAGCTGGTTTACTCACTGGTCTTATTTGAGTCCATCCTCAGGAAATTACTCATCAGGACTATGTTGGAGATTAAAAGTCCTTTTTACTTGTTTGCCTTGCTTTTCTTGTTTTTAGTCTATCCTCACATGTGACAGGATATAAAATTAAAAGACTGATAATATTTTCCATCAGAACTCTAACGGTGTTATTCTTCTGGTGTCTTCCAGTACCTACACCTACAGATGAGCAGTCCCACGTGAATCTAGTTTTCAGGTCCAATTTGGAAGTCCCCTCTTCCCCTTCCATCTCTGAAATTTTTTAGAATCCTCTCTTTATTCATGGAGTTTTGAAACTTCACAAGGATTTATCATTCACGTGTCTGGAACTTGGTGGATTCTTTTCATCTGGTGACTAGTGTCCTTCAGCTCTGGCCAGGTCTCTTATCACTCTCATAATCATCCACCCTCTATTGGACTCATTTGGAATTTCTATTACTCAAATGTTGCAAATTTTTCCCTTATATCTCCTATATCTTACTATTTTACATTGAATTATTTATTTTGCTAATTATATACTCAATTCCAGAGCTCATTCTTGCTTCCTGGTGATTTTAAAAATTTTTTTTTATGTTTTAAAATTTATTTTTGAAGGAGAGAGAGACAGAGCGTGATTGGGGGCAGGAGAGAGAGAAAGGGGGACACAGAATCTAAAGCAGGCTCCAGGTTCTGAGCTGTCAGCACAGAGCCAGATGCCGGGCTCAAACCCACAAACTGTGATATCATGACCTGAGCTAAAGTCGGACACTCAACCGACTGAGACACCCAGGAGCCCCCTGGTGGTTCTTTTTCATAGCTGCTGCTTCTTGCTTTATTTTGGTTACTCTCTTTCATCTTGTAGGCTTTCAAATATCTATCTGGTAATACTTGTTTGCTTTTAGGAATGAGCCACAAAGACCTGACTGGGACTCTGTGAATATGTGCTGGGTTCATTCATTGGAGAGCTTGACTCCCAGCTGATCCAGTAATCAGCCAGCCAGAGTATAGACATTGGAAATACATTCTAGTTGCTTAAGAGGCAAGATGCCTCAGAGTGTGTAAGAAGGGTGAATGTTCTACCTACATTACTTCAACTTATTTCCCAGTTTTCATGCCCAAGTCATCTTTCTTCTAATAGCCATTTCTGGTGTTTCCGAGTCTTATGGTTCCCTTGGGTTCTGACTCTTCCCCACTGTCTCCCACTCCTCTAGCACATTCCAGGCTGCAGCTTCCTGCACCCTGCAGCATCAGAACTACTTCTCCATCCACCTCCTTTCTCTCAGAAATATGTTGATATCCCCTTCTTGTTTTCTCTTTATTGTGGGTTTATATCTTTTTTTCTGTCTTGTAATGAGTTTTTAGGTGAGAAAAGACAAATTCATGTTTTCTATCTTGAATCAGAAGTTAATAGATTATTGTGTATGAGCACTAAAAGAAAAAATATGAAAGGACTCCAACATTCAATACCATCTGTCTTCTTAGAAGGAAACCCCACGCCTGCTCCCCTTCAGGACAGGTGAGACTCACCACGGACATGCTGTACCCGCTACTCTGAGCCGTGGCTCCTCCCACGTCTCCATCTTCCCTGTCGTGGGGAAAAGCGTAGGAAATGGTTGAAATGAAAGGATCTTCCTGATGGGATAGATGGGACATTGATCACATGGGCCCAAGAAGGTGACCAGGGCCTGATACTCTACAGGATTCTCTCTGTTCCCTTTCATGCCACTCTTCCATCCCACCCACCACTCCCGAACAGTCCAGCTGAATCTTCCTCTCACTGGGCTTTTACCCCCAAAGCTTTCCCATCAGAAGAGGTGAACTTATCATTCATTGGCTTCTTTTTCTTAAGATTTAGTTACGATGTGATACTCATTTACCTCCATGATTTAATTTTGCATAGGACTCCAAGTTTAGTAAACTGTAACATACTTCTTTAATGTTTTTTTAAAAATTTATTTCTGAGACAGAGAGGCAGCGTGAGCAGGGAGGGTCAGGGAGAGAGGGAGATACAGAATCTGAAACAGGCTCCAGGCTCTGAGCTAGCTGTCAGCACAGAGCCCGACACGGGGCTTGAACCCACAAACCAGTGAGATCATGACCTGAGCTGAAATTGGACACTTAACCAACTGAGCCACCCAGGCACCCCTAAACTGTAACATACTTCTGACTGGATCATGTTGACCAACACAAAATGGTTTTTTTTCTTTTTTTCTTTTTTAAATGTTTATTTATTCTTGAGAGAGAGAGAGACAGAGATAGAGTGCAAGCAGGGGAGGGGCAGAAAGAAAGAGAGACTAAGAAACCGAAGCAGGCTTCAGACTCCCAGCTGTCAGCAAAGAGCCTGACGCAGGGCTTGAACTCACGAACTATGAGATCATGACCTGAGCTGAAGTTGGAAACTTAACTGACTGAGCCACCCAGGCGCCCCAAAATGGTTTTTCATTTCTGATACACTCTGAGCCAAGACATACTTAACTATTTTTATTCTGGACATTGCCTCTATGTTAAGGAAGGAGAAAACTATCTGAAGAAAAGACTGCTGTATATAAGATGAAACTTGGCTTTACCTTTTAAAATGTGAACCCTCAAGTTCAGACGACCACAAACATAACCTTCTAAAATATCCTTACTCTAAGTAAAGTGGGTATGTGCCGCAGAGAGTTCCTCCTATTTACCATCAGCACTTGCCACATTGCAGGGACATGAGAGATGTTTGCTGGGTCAATAAGTATTGGGCCAGACCTGTTTAAATACCTTGTGCTTGGGTCAGGATTCATTCTAGAGACTAGAATAGCACTCAGTATGCATGTGGCATTAAGTATTGTAAGCTGTGGGAAGACAGGTGTCTAAGAAGCTGACAAACAGAGGTAATCTGTAGTTGAATGGAGAAGGTGAAGGAGCAATCATTAGAGTTTAACTACTTCTCAGTTCTCTCTGAAGTGGATTCTGATTCTGAATTCATTTAAAAGGTACAGGATGTTTAGAGAACATTATTTTTAACAGTGGAAAGCCAGAAACAGAATGAATGTCTAACACTAAAAAAGCAGTTACTGGATAGAATAATAATGTAGTCTTTTTAAAAATAGACTCAATTTTTCAGAACAGTTTGAGATTTACAGAAGAATCGAGACAATAGTACAGGGAATTCCCATATACCTTGCACCCAGTTTCCCAAATTATTGATATCTTACATCAATTCGGTGTATTTATTACAATTAATGAATCGATATTGATAACTTATTATTAACCAAAGTCCACACTTTAGATTTCCTTTGCTTTCTGTCTGATGAGCTTCCTCTGTTCCAAAATCCCATCCAGAACACGTTACATTTAGCTGTCATGTCTCCTTAGGCTTCCTTTGACTGTAATGGTAGTCATAACATCATTTTTAAAAATGATAAATTTAAAAATATGTTAATGTACTTACATAAGGTAATAAGACCAAAAAGAAACACATGGAAATAAAAATGCTTATGTTGAGGCATCAAGTTATGGTTGAAATGTAAAATATTGTTTCCTTTCTAAAATCACATTCTAATTAATGTTGGTTCAATAACAAATTGTGACCCCTTAATCTCTCCCCACCACATCTGTACACACTTTTAGACTCATAGATTAACAGCTTACGGGCATCAGCTCCAAATGGATGGATGTCTCCATCAGTGATGGGGACTGACAAGCAGACCCCGGGAGTCCCCCATGAGGTTAGGCTGGATGCCCTGAACTGTGAGCAGAATGACATTTCTTCTGAAGTCTTCATCTCTTCCTCCCACCCACCATCTTAAGAGTGAGACAAAGTAAGTATCTGAACCTCAAGTTTAGATAGGGAACTTATCAACTTCTGAGCCTAAAAGTCTAATTCTTCAGCAGGTTGAGAGGAGAGACTCCTTCATCTAGTTGGGGAATAAACACCATGTTGTGATTTCCCTATTTTTCTTTTTTCTCTCCCCCAAGCACCTACTTTTTCCCCTTTCTTCAGCAGCAAAGCACTACCATCCTACCCCCAACCCCCGGCCATGTAGAACTAATTCATGCAACACATATGTCCCGGCTCTCCTTACCAATACTCTGCCATCCAGATTCAGAGCAGAGAGGAGAACAGACCAGATTTTTGGGAACTTAAAGGGTTTTAAAGCCATTTTGTAGAAGTAGAAGGTGTTGGCAGAAGAGAGTGGTCAGACACTGACTCACGAATTTCTTTCCTCTTCTTCCTGGAAACACATCTAGTGTGCACTTCCTAGACTCCCCTGCCGATGGGTGTGGTCACATGACTGAATTTGAGCAGGTGGAATGTGGGCAGAAGTGATGTGTGCCACTTCTGCAGTGAGGAATGTTGGAGAAACAGAATCATGTTCCCCTGGCCTGCCCCTGAGCTAGCTGCTCAGCATACAGAGTCTCCTCATACACATAATCCCCAACGGCCCATGAACATAAGCCACAGAACACCTCCAACTCACTAGTCACACATAACTTGTTACACCCTTGAATCCAGCTTTGAGTCCGGGACCTCTGGGTACAACCCGTATCAGGTCTGGATATCGTTTCTCACAATCCAAAAGCCTTTGGATGAAGTAATGAAGGCCCCCACTTCCACCCAGCAGTTTTGAAATTTTTAAATCTGTTACTAGCAAGGTTTCATTTCTGTTTACTCATTTCTATATTATCAGGCCTCTCGGGGGACAGAAATCCACGGCATTTGGCAAGGTGAGATAATCCTGAAGCCAAAAGAAAATTAAGTTGGTCTCCATGGAATGTGGCATCTGTGGCGTTTAGATTTGGAATCTGTGGGGCAGTGACAGCCGGCCGTGCTGTTGGAGGACTGGAGCAGGAGGCACTTGGGAGAGGAATGAACGGAGACATCTTACAGAGCTTACACTGACGGCTTTCAAATCCCCCCGAGTTCGCCTACACTTCCCCCTTGGGTTCCGTGAAACACATTTGTGTTTTCATAATAATTAACCCTCCATTTCTACTCCTGATTCTTTTTTGGCTTAATTAATTTGAATTGGTTTTTCAGAACTTGTCATTAAAGAACCCAACGTGATGAAGCAACGTTTAGAAATGCAAAAGGAAGGAGGCACCTGCTAATTAATGATCGACGGGTTTTATCTACTTCTTCGACTGGAAAGAATGGATTCCAAACTCAGACACAGTGACCTCTTTAATGAGTCCGTTTTCTTTCTATGAGGGTGTGATAATCACCTTTTAGAAATTCCCCTGTGGAGACTTAGAGGGGTGTAGTATCTCTAATTGAATGACACCTCATTAAGTTTAGAGATTCCCTGCTAGAAAGAAAACCTTTGTTAACCCCTGATTCAGAGTTTTAGGGTAAAAATCTTCACCATTATTCATTCATAATGTCCTCATTCTTGCCTCAAAGGGCCACGTTCCTGGAATATTTAGTAACATAATGTATTGACAGGGTGGAGTCTGGACACTAAAAAACAAATTAGGGGGACACCTGGGTGGCTCAGTTGGTTAAGCGTCTGACTTCAGCTCAGGTCATGATGTTCTAGCTCACAGGTTCAAGCCCTGCATGAGGCTCTGTGCTGACAGCTCATAACCCGGAGCCTGCTTTGGATTCTGTGTCTCCCTCTCTCTCTCTGCCCCACCCCCCACTCTCTCTCTCTCTCTCAAAAATAAGTAAACGTTAAAAAAAATTTTAAAGAAACAAATTAGGAAGCAATTGCAATAGTGAAAGGGAAAAATTTCCCCCAGATCATGGCAAAGAAAAAGAGGAGGAAATGGGCTTGGGAGATGTGCAGATGGGATTTAACAACTGAGTAGGTGTGAGATGTGCAGGAGGTCTGAGTCAATGAGAACCCAAAGCTCCATTAACAGCATTTCCATTGTGTTAATGTATAATTAAAATTGAGTTACATTACTTTTTACCCTTCATACTGGCAAAAATTAGAAAGGTAATTAATGCTAAATGTTGTTGGCGATAACAGAATATAGGGGACACTCACACACTGCCAGTGGCAGAACAGACTGCTATAGCCATTCTGGGTCCCAATCTGGCAATACTAAGTAAAATTAAGATTACATGTTCATTATTACCCAATGATTCCCTCCTGAGCCTATATCCAAGGGATATTCTCATACATGTTGAAAGGGGAGATGTACGAGGGTGTTCATTGCAAGTGTTTTCTTTAACAGTATGTTCGAGACAATCTACTTACCTATCATTGATAGACTGGAAAGGTAAAATGTAGGGGATGCACCCAATGGAGTGCTCAGTACCAATTAGAAGCAACAAGCTAGATGTACACCAGCACCATAGCTAGATCTTAGAACCCTAATAATTTATAAAAAAAAAAAAAAAAAGTAAGCAGGGGTGCCTGGCTGGCTGAGTCAATACAGCATATGACTCTTGATCTTGGGGTCATGAACTTGAACCTCATGTTGGGTGCTGAGATTACTTAAAAAATAAAATCTTTTTTTTTTTTGTAAATAGGCTTCTCATCCAGCATGGAGCCCAACACAGGGTGTGAACTCACAACCCTGAGATCGTGACCTGAGCTGAGATTAAAAGCCTGGGTGGTTGAGTCAGCTAAGCGCCTGACTCTTGATTTTGGTTCAGGTCATGATCTCAGGGTCGTGAGATCGGGCCCTGCATCAGGCTCCACATTGGGCATGGAGCTGAGCCTGCTTAAGATGCTTTCTCTTTCCCTCTGACCCTCCCTCTCATTCTCTCTCTTTCTCTCTCTCTTTCTCAAATAAATAAATAAATAAATAAAATTTTAAAAAAAGTCAGATGCTTAATCAACAGAGCCACCCAGGCACCCCCTTAAAAATAAAACCTGGAAAAAAAAATAGTAAGCTACAGCTTTTTAAATTGGCCATATATATAAATAATTAAAATTACATGTACCTAACATAATACATTTTATAAGAAACATACAAATAAAAGGATACACAATCATAGAGTATTGCTCATTTACAGAGAAGAATGGGGGGGTGCCTGGTGACTCGGTTGGGCATCCATCTCTGATGTTGGCTCAGGTCATCATCTTAGGCTCAGGTCATCATCTTATGACTCATGAGTTCCAGCCCCATGTAGGGCTCTGTGCTGGCAGTGCAGAGCCTGCCTGGGGTTCTCTCTGTCCTCTTCCTCTGCCCCTACCCTGCTCTTGTGCTCTCTCTCAAAAGAAATAAACTTTAAAAAAATTGTTTTAATTAGAAGAATAGAAATAAGGAATGAGAATAAAAGATAATCAGTAAATGAAATCAGTGGACCAATGAGGACAGAGTACCATGAATTAAGAAGCATGATGGACCCAACCCTCTGAAGAGACTTCCATGAAGGAGATAAATGTCCCACAAATATCCCTGAGACCTGAGGAACCCCTCAAGAGGTACTCTTCCTTGGAAGGTATGCTTTGATAAAAAGAAATACACATGGAAGAAAGGCAGGCAGAAAAGCCCTGAGTATCAGGATGCACTTGACCATGTGAACCTCCGTGAAGCTCAGGCGATGAGCACAATAAAAGTTACTAGGTCAAGACAGAGCAGAAAGGCAGAAAGCATGGTGGGAACAGGATCCAAATTTCTCAGCTGAACGAAGGGAATGGATTCCATGTCCCTATAATATACCAAAATGGGCATACTTGTCAGCAAAACTAGTTTACACTGAGAAGCACTGGGGGTTAAGGAGAGACAGCAACAAACAAGATATAAGTACTCAAGTGAACCAAAAAATGATCATCAAATTCATATTGAAACTATATTTTTCCTCAAGATTATAAAGGGTCGGAGTGCAAAAGGAATCGGGTACCTGACAGCTCTAATTTAGAGAATTTGTGGGGTCTATAAATAAGAAGCTGGAGTTAAGGGAAACTGAATCCTCTTATGAAAGTGAGAATTTAGGGGGAGGGGAGGGAAGAATTGAAGACTAGTGGGGGGCAGTAGAGGGTGGTTCTATTTGGAAGGGGGTTGTGTGGGAGTGAAGAACCAAATTCTATACTTGGCAAGAAGTATTCCGAGTGAGGTGTATTCCTTTAGAAATTCTAAAATTCAACTATATCATGTAATTATCCCCTGAACCCTGAAGCAGCTGTGCCTAAACCTCAGATGGTCCCTCATGAAACTCATTGGGACCCAGATGCTCGGGGAAGCGAATGAGTATATTCTATTTTCCCACCTTTCTTTCACCTCCAAATTCAAGTTCCCCCGTGTCAACCACCTCTTTTCTCCTTTAGTCAGATTTTTCTTGGAAATAAAAGATGTTAATATACATGCTCTTGGTGAGGGGTAATTTACAGAGTAAGTTCAGGGTTCTCAGACTTCCCTTGTCTAGGCTCTGATGGAACATCCTGAGGATTTAAGTTTTACTGAGTTCAGCATGATGGGTATGGATCTGAAACAGCGCTCAGAGACTTCAAGATGAGAAAATAATTGAGAACAGGAATCTATCTCACTCATCTTTGTAAGTTCCTGAGCCTATTCAAGCATTTAGCACATATACAGTATCAAGGCAGTGCCTGAAGCGTCAAGGAGTATGGAGCCAGAAGTGCTTAACAACCTTGCGCCTAAGTCTGGATTTACCTTGCCTGGAGTGGACGTTGCCTGAATTAGGGCTAAAAATGCAGGTGAGGGGAAGCTGGTTATGAAAAGGCGCTGCCAAAACTCAAAACCAAAAAGGCTTTTCCAGCTTTGGAATGTGGACGACGGTCAATGATTATGAACTTCCCAATTTGTTACAGGTAATTATAAACAAGACGCTTACAAAAAAATTACTTAGGATAGCAAAAAATAAGAAAGAAGTTTGAATAGGTGCTGGAACGTTCCAGAGAAACTAAAAAGAAAGCACGGACCTTAAAATAGTTTGTGATAAAGAGTTTTAGGTGCAATCTTATTTATTTTTATAATGTTGCAAATTGTCATTTTAAACGTTTAAAAAAGAATTCGTTGAACTTTTCGCATGGCACCTAGTCACTGCACAGATACGAAACCTGAGAAAAGCACATGGGGACCCACACTCAGGACTGCTCCTCATTTAGGTTCCCCCATGTGTTCTGAACAGTGGACAGAATATTCCCTCTCAATTTCTCACCTATCTTTCCTATATCATTTTGAAGATAAAGAAAATGGGTATTTGCATATTAAGTTTAGACAGGGATCTTGTTCTGTTGCCTCAGAAGTTGGGTGGAGAATTATTTTGTAGGCCCCCAGGGAGAAGTAGCTAGGGACAGCTGGAGCACAAGCAATGCATTATTTTCAGTTTTCTGTTTTCCTCAGTCTCTTCTGCCAATTGGTTCTGGACCACCTATTTCCTCCTCTCCTTTAGTCACAAAATACATCAATTAATACAAATACATGCTTTGGGGGAGCTGCTACCAAGTTCACACACGCAGTATCTGATCAAGCTCCACTAGAAAGCTCTACTACGTGTAAGTTTTGGATGGCTCTAGAGTAAAGGAGTGATCAAAGTAGGCATGGCTGCCATGGTACTGTTGCCCAGTTTGTGCACTGCCTAAAGATGCCTGGCTGAGTATGTGAGTAAGAGCAGTCCCCCCACTTTACCCCCCCTCCAAGCTGTGTGCACTTGCTTGTAGGAGCTGCTTTCAAGAGTGCCATTTTGTTCTTAAAGAGATGTTGTCCACATGCCAAAACTGTGGCCCCCAGGAGCCAGGTCTGTTCAGGGGGCACTTTTGTCTAACTTGTCCACGTAGCTGGGGCACCTGGGTGGCTCAGTTGGTTAAAGCATCCAACTTCCGTTTAGGTCAGGATCTCATAGCTCATCAGTTTGCGCCCCGTGTCGGGCTCTGTGCTGACAGCTCAGAGCCTGGAGCCTGCTTCGGATTCTATGTCTCCCTCTCTCTCTCAAATAAACATTAAAAAAAAAAAAACCAACTTGTCCATGCAGAATGAGTTTTCCTCCATTCATTCAAGGCATGTACTCTTAGCAGAGGTCTTGAGAGTGGGTTAAGGTTACTTAGAAAAATCTTGGGAGAGAAGGGTTTCAAGACAATTTTGAAGGAAGAAAAGATGGATTTTTGGAGAAAAACCAGCAGGGCACACAGACTTATTTAGCACAGGAAGAGGTATTGCAGACACTCTCAGCACCCTGCCTACATCACCCTCAGACTGCCATCTCTGCATCTGATGCATTTCTGCACCTAAAGGGTGTTCCAGAACTGTGGAAAGCTGTCTTGTTCACACACACTCAGCACACTGGAAGTGCTAGAGAATTAACACTCCCTAGATCAGCTCTCAGCCCATGACTGATGAGACTTGGTGTAAAATACCCCAGAGCCCCTGTTTCTCTAGTGAGATAATTTTGAGGTATGCTTTGAACCCTTTTCCAGAAATTTCTTGTGGAATAGAGCTTCCTGTGGCAACTGGCTTTGGAACATACCTCTTCCTGGCTGCCTCCTTTCCCTGTGTCACTTCCTTAACTCCCCAGCAGGTGGCTCCTGTACCTCCCAAATAAACAACCTGCACTAGATTCTTCCTGTCAGCTCCAGAGGGAACCCATGCTGAGGTACTATTTACTTGGCTGGAACAGGCACTGGTCTGGGATTGAGAGGAAAGTGGATACATGAGTGGGATGGGTGGCAGGAGGAACATTTGTTTAAGGACTTAAGAGACCAGACTGAGACTTTACACTTGATCTAAGAGACCATTCATGTGCGGGGTGAAATAGAAGTATTTTTTTGTTTACAATTTATTACATTCATATTTGATGTATTAATTCCTAGGGGTCTACAAATCTTGCATTTTCCGGTGAGTTCTGGCTATTAACATCTTGCCTGAAGTCAAAGACTGCAGACTTCCTACTAGTTGTGCATAAAAAGCAACTTTGGAGAGAGAAGTCTTATTACAGTGTAAGACAGAGATGAAATTCAGAGCAATGAAGCCATTCTCAAGAGCTTGTTAGAGTAAGAGGAAGGCTGAGAACAGTCACAAGACTATAGGCGACAAGGCTGCCCACGAGAGGATTTTTATTTGTAGCCATCCTATTCAATATTTTATAGCTTTTTAAAAGGCAACTTTGTAAGGCTATCTGAAGTCTCCTTAAAAACATTGAGACTTCAAAAATTTAGTATTATTTCCTATGGTAGGAAACCTTGAACCTCAAAGTATTGCATAATAATTGGTTGTCATGGGAAACCACGATTGTAACTGGTGTCGGTAACTCCTAAAGGTATATAAATAACCTAAATCCCTTTGTTCTGCAGAAGAGTCTCAAAATTCTGTATCTGACTCTTCTCACTTAAGCCCAGACAAAAATTAATAAAGTCAGTGACTCGGGTAGACTCTGTCCTAGGACAATGCGTTTGAGAAACTTAAATGAGAACGTTGGCAGATCTATCACATTCTGTCTGTCTTGCAGGCTTAGAAACCTGGATTAATCTTTCTTAGATGTATTTACCTGTGCCACACAAGGTCAGAAGCCTAGGGTCCCCTTTTATACGTGGACTCTTATTAACCTCTCTCATAGAGAGTGCCATATTTAAGAAAATACAAACTACTGGCTTGTTAATTTACTCCGGAACTCTTTCTGCAGAGGGGACTAGATACATTCTCTGGTCAGAGCACTTTTGCCCTGTAGGCAAGCTACCCAAGGAGTCAAATTAGAATCAGAAGTTTGTTTGATGTGTACTTGATCAAAATTAAGGGCATTTGTTCATTTGAGTGCTTAAGTTAGAATAACATTAATCTTGCTCTCAGGACCAGAGCGTTTTATGGGTTTTATGGTCCAGAGTCCTTTCTTCCATGGAGGATATTTGGAAGGACCCTGTAGGGTCTGTCTTTTTTTTTTTTTTTTAAATGTTTTATTTATTTTTAGGAGAGAGAGAGAGAGAGACAGCATGAGCAGGGGAGGGTCAGAGAGAGAGGGAGTCACAGACTGAAGCAGGCTCCAGGCTCTGAGCTGGCAGTCAGCACAGAGCCCGACGCGGGGCTCGAACCCACGAACCGCGAGATCATGACCCAAGCGAAAGTCGGACGCTTAACCGACTAAGCCACCCAGGCGCCCCAAGTGTCTGTCTTTTTTATTCTCTTTTTTCTATATTCATGCTTAACCAATAAATCCCCTTCTGATGAACACTTTCTTTAGATATTTTAAATACATTGACCTAGTCCCAAAAGACATGGGTTCTTAACTATGGATTTATGAATAACCGGATATTCTTGAATACCTGAAAAGTGAATGCATATTTTAGGTCTATGGGCATTTTCTCTAAAGAGGATTCACAGATTTTGCCAGACTCTCAAAGTGATTTGTTAACAAAACAAGGTTAAGAACCAGAGATAGAAACAAAGTGAAGTCCTGCCAGTCTGGGTACCCATTTAGAATGATTTTCTATGATTTTTTTTAAGTTTATTCATTTTGGGAGAGAGACCACAGGCATGCATGCACACGTGTGTGAGCAGAGCGAGAAGCAGAGGGAGAGAGAATCTCCAGCAGGCTCCACACTCAGCACAGAGCCCAACTCACAGGGCTCCATCTCACGACTTTGAGGTCATGACCTGAGCCGAAAGCAAGAGGCAGACACTTAACCGAATGAGCCACTCAGGCACACCCACAATTTTCTGTTTCTACTCTGATTCATTATGTTTTGTTTTAAAGCATTAACTCTTCTAGGCCACTCTTCTTTCTCTTCTTTCTATATTTAAGGGGAAGAGAGAGTTCTTCAATATAACCGTGAAAGATTTGAGAGTCAGAAAGAAATGGAAGGATTTCTACAAGGGGGGATCAAAGTGAGCCAAAAGAGAAGTATCCTGTCCAATAGCATTTTAGATGGGTAAAAAAAAAAGAAATCCCAATTTACCCTCTGTTATTTTGAAAGTTCTAAAATTGATTTCTCTTTTAGTGGTTAGCCTGTATGTAGGTCAGAATGAGTTGGGATGGTTGCCTTAAATCTGGAAAGGCTGGTTTGCCTTTAAATCTAGACCAAAGAGGTGAAATGTGAGTTTGAATAGGCATAAAGTTGTGAATTACTAATGTGGATTTAGGCTATACTCTTTAACTTGAGTACCCACAAGTGGCCTTAACAACTTGCTTGGTTAGTTTATTGGAGCCTGGACTCAGTGGTGGCCTGAAATCAATGAGGTTAAAGTATCAAAGGTCCAAAATCTCAGGGTGATGGCATTTTGGGAGTGTAATATCAGCCACCCTCACCTGTAACCGTGGCAAGGTCCAGAGGCTGCTCCATTCCCACAGCATCAGCTACGCACAGGTAATGGAAGTACCCTGAAAAGCAAGGCCAAATATGATAGTGGGAGATACTACCTTAGAACTGGGCTTTTTGATTTCAGTGGGACTGGAATTCTGGATTGGCAAAGGCCAGGTGGTGGCTCTTAACTTCAGGGTCAGGTTAGGTGAATTACCACAATAGGCTGCAGGGACAGAAAGGCTCTCAGAGTGTTTGCACTTTCAGAGATCTGTGGTGGCAGCTAAATGATCACGGGGTTCTTAGGAATGAATAGATGGGCAGTCTACTAAGGTGTAGCTTATATATTTGTAGCTATATATTTGGAAAACAGAAACCTGACGCAAGTTGCCACACTGGGACAAAACTGCCTCATATCCAATTATCAATCCAAGCCAGATCACAGGCCTGGAGCCCCTCATTTAAGGGGAAGTCTGGCTCCCTTCAAGGAGAGACCCAGCAATGTGGCTGTGTGTATTATAAACTTTTCTTCCAAGGCTTCCCTAGAAAGACCTGCATCTAATTATTAAAATAACTATGCAGTGGGAGGGAAGAAACCTTTTGGGAGCCAACAGATACCGTCTTAATTGAAGCTATTCACTGGGGGTACAAAATACCACCCAGGAGAGAATGAGAATATATATATATATATATATATATATATATATATATATA